>NC_135269.1:12393568-12693892 GCF_051311805.1 Agelaius phoeniceus
CACAAATACAATAATGCTTTGATACATTTCCCCTTCTGCTTCCCAGCATCTGCTCTCTGTACAGCTGACCCTGCATTACCTTCACCCATGTCAGTGCCATTTTGCTGAACAACCCTTTAAGTAACAAACACCTGCTTTGGGCTGGAAGATTTTTAAAAAGCAAGGAAACAAAATTTCAGATAATGAATTGTGGCCTCACTCCAGAGAGCAGAAAAGCTACAGTTGACTTTTGTCACTCTGGTTTGCACACTGAAGTGCTTTTAAAGTTAACACAAGGGCCAGGTTTGTGCCCTTCAAGCCAGGACACTCCCACAGCTCCCTGTTTAGCTGCAGCCAGGTCCAGGTACCCAGCTGGCTTCTCTGCATCCTGCATGGACTCAGCTCCCCCAGCAGAGCCCTGGGCTGCAGGGACATTCACAGAGCCCTGTCCCTGTGGGCAATCACCAGTTCCTCCTCCTGGGCTTGCCCTGTGGGTCCTGCCCTGCCTTGAACCCAGGCACAGGCATCATCATCATCATCCTGCAGAGTTAATTGCTGCCCCACTTAGTTCTTTGCATCTTGCCTGTCACCAGCTGAATAATCAGAGCCTCTGCAGCCTGATGATGTTCATTAAGGCCTACTGGCTTCCCTTTCAATTAGATTGTACCATTCAGTGCTTCTGACAGGATTCCTTTCTGCCTGAGAAGTCATTACACTCCTGCTGCATTTGGCATGATCTACCCCAGGAAAACAAGAAAAAGCACTTTATGCTTCAGAAATAGAATTAAAAAATAAAATAACCACAGCTATTAACAATACACAGGACTAAATACACACACAGCCATCCTGGGGCAAGGCATTTAATGACTCTGTGCCTCACAACAAAAAAGGATGCTAATATTTCCTCTCCTTAATTACACTGAGAGTTCTCTGGAGAAGGACAGATTCTTTTTTATTCTGTGTGTTTGTATAATGCCAGGTGTAGGAGTGTGTTTTTTGTTGACGGAGTGACAAAACTATTCTTTGTCCCCTTAAAAGGAAAGCAGGCTAAAAGTTTCTTTCCTCGATTAAGTGAAAAGACACTTTATAAGACTCAGAAGACTTCACCTCAAACTTAAGGATAGCTAATTAGACTAAAGCCAAAAAGTCTCACCTAGGCCATTTAATAGAAAAAGAAGAGAACAAAGAAACTAATTGCTTTTGTAAAGTGTTTTACCAAAAACAGAAACCTCTTACACCTAACTCAGTTTTTCTGTTTGTTATTTTGCCTTTTATTAAACCTTTTTGTTTCCAACACTGCAACAGATGCCATCCTGCTGATTTTTATGCCTCCAAAAGTAGCTAAGCTATCTTAGGTGTGTTATAGGCCTCCAAAAACTAATTAAGCTCAAAGAAGTTACTATAACAGCCAGGTACCACTGAGGTGTCTGGGGCCAGCAGTTAAGGTAACCAGAGGGCACTCACAGTGTTTTACACTCTTTGCACAAGTTTAATGTTTCATTCATCACAGAGCTGCCTCACTCTGGAAGAGAACACTGGCTGGTCCACTGGCACTAAGAGCACTGAGGTGGTTGTTAGGGGTGAGGTGAAGGGAGATATTTCCAGCTGAAAGTGGAAGGAGTGGCTTAAAGGGCAGGAGGTGCTTCCCAGATGAGCTTTGCTGGGGCAGGAGCTCTTTGTGCAAACTGATCCAGATCCCAGGACAGCTCCGCCCCTGGAAATGGGGCATATAGATGTGACACTACAGCATGCAGGAATTCTGAGAAAGATGACCAAAGTGGCAGCAAATGTCTAAATGATTTGGCAGTCCTCAGTCCTGGGATGGAACTGGGATCACCTGAAGGATTCTACAGGTGCCACTTTCAGCAAATTGATCTCATTTGGTCAAGGACATATCAAAAAGAAAACAGCTTTATTTCTTGTGTCTTCCTCTTGTTTACTCAGGTTTCCTCAAAATTGTCTAGTTCTTGTCTCTTTTTAAGTTTTACTGTGTGAGCAGTAAGCTTTAGCCATTTTTTGGTTGCTTCCTGTGGTGAATAAAGTCTCAGAATCCCTGCTTAGATCCTTCCTTCTTAACAGCATGAGTGCTTCTAAAGAGTACAAAATCCATCTGTGATCTAAACAAAAATGTGAAAACTTCCATAATCTATTTTCCCTCTGATCTCATCAGAGTTTAGCATCTTTGCCCTAGAAGAGATTGGAAACTTTGATTTATTTAATTTTTTCAAGCATCCTTTGCAAGTCTTTCAGGCTCAGGTATCCACTGTGAATTCTGATTCAGGGATCATCCTCCATGCAGGTTAAATTAATTAAGTCTGACCCTAAAGGAGCATTTGGGGAATCAGGACATGCTAGAATGGATTTTGATTACAGTCACAGCCCTGCCTTACTGGATATTTATCCTTCCATGGTTAAAATCCATTCAGAGACTGATATTCAAGCTACCTTTGCAACACCAAGCAGCTTTACTAATAACTAGTAAAAAACCTAAAAAACTAGTAAAACCCCTCCCCAGACCTTCTTTAGGACATGCCTACATCTCCTCACAGACAGAGTTGCAATATTTGGTGCAGAAATAATTTGCATCAGGGGACTCCAGACCACAAACATGCATTCCAAGGAACTGGTCAGACTCATGGAACAGACTCAGGGTAGGTGGGAAAAACCCCTGCAGGAGATCAATCACCTTTTGCAGCTCCAGTGAGGTTGTTGGAATGGACCCAACAAGCAGGGAAGCGGGGGCAATTGAGGCAGTTTTCCAAGTGATCACATGAGAGCCAGAGGAAAGGGAAATATTGCATTTTCCTCATAAGAAGTAATGTTCTTTTCACAGCCAGGCTTAGACAGGGTTGGTGCTGTCCCTTAGCGTTTTTGTCTCTTTCATTTGCACTGCACATTTAAAGAATTGAATAACAAAGTCTTTACAGAAATTAATAGAAATTTATAGAAATGAAAAGAAGTTGGATAGACATTAAAATTTCAAAATTTCTGGTACCTGGACCAGCTGATGTAACTTTTTTTTAAGCTTGGGCCAGATCTCTGGAAACCTTGTCACATATCAAATAACACAGGGCATAACCTGGTTTACTGAAGGACCCCTTGGTACCTAAATGTGTATGTGTTTGACCAGTTTTGTTGCAATTACAGGCTGTGTTCAGGCCCCATTCCCTTTGCTCATGCTCTCCAAGCCAAAAAAGTCAACCAAGAGTTACTGTCAGTGGTGGAATCCCAGAAGTTGCTCAAGCAGGAAGTGCCTGGCTGTAGGGATGCAATGTGAGATGCAGCAGGGAAGAGGGGGAAATAGGATGAAAAGGAGTGGGGATAAAGGGCATGCTCTAACTTCTGAGGCACTCGGTCTTTGCACACACAGCAGAGATCACCAGCAGCCAAATGACCACAGACATTAGAACATATTAAACAATGCTCCCCTACAAAAGTACTGGCTGTCTTTCTAGCAACTGTGGCATTCACATTGTCTGAAAAATCCCTTTGCCCAGGATTTTTCTCCTGGGAAGCTGAGAAGCCTCAGAGAAAAAGGAAAACAATAATTATCTCATTTGCTTCTCCTGTGTAGTGCTCACATGTGGAATGTGTTTGGAGATTGTTTACCCACAGGTGATTGTTTCATTGGATTCTGGTGTGAGTTGTTTTCACTCTTTGGCCAACTGAGGCCAAGCTGTGTCAGGACTCTGAAAAGAGTCACAAGTTTTCATTATTATCTTTTTAGCATTGTATCCTTTCTGTATTCTTTAGTATAGTTTAATATAGCATTCTTTAATATAATACAGTATCATAAAATAATAAATTAGCCTTCTGAGAACATGAGTCAGATTCATCATTCCTTCCTTCGTCTGGGGGTAATGCAAATACAATAAGCAAGAGCCAGTCTCTCTTTCTCTTCTACACAGTCTCCCCTCTCCTGGCCCTGGAGAGCTGCCAGCCTGCTCAGGCTAAGCCCACAAGCAGAAGTACCAGGCTAAAGCTGCTCAAGCAGCAGCTGCTCCATCACCTTCACCCACAAACTGAGCTCCCCCCACACCAGAGCAAATACTGAGAGTCTGCAATGTTGTGGGGAAATTAAAGAGGATGGACCTTCTGCTCTTTCAAGCAATTCCTTCTGCAGAAAAGCTTTAAGGAGAGCAGACTGTTCCCCTGGTGCTCTCAAACAGCCATTTCACTTTCACCAGCCACTGGTGAAAATAATGGACATGGACCAGATAGATCTGATGGGACTGTAGTGATGCTTTTGAGGCCTAGAAGGAACACCACAAGAACTCCCCAAAAGCATGAAACCTCTGTGGTGCTGATATATCCGTTTGACACTGATGGGTGAAAAGCATTCTACCTTCTTATTTTGTGTTTTTTAACATTTCCTTTTCCAGCCTCCACTGAGGGGTGAACTCACCCTTGCAGCTGCTCCTGCACTGGCCAAAAGCCACAACCATAGGAAATCTGCATCCAGAGTAAACACACAGCAAGAATGCTACTGTTTGTGTGTCCCATTTATTAGAGTCAGGCAGCCTTTACAGCAAATAAACTCCTGCCAGCTGAGATGTGCTAGTAAGGATTGCCTTAGGGTTTCTCCTCAGGGAACAGACAACTCTTGTAAGGCTCATAAGGCTGGCTTCTGCTCTCCAGTGGATTGGTACTTCTCAAAGTTTGATGGAAGCAACCAGCAAGCAGTGACACTGGTTGTCATGGCTGCATGGAAGGGGTTTTTTTGCTTATTTTTGTTGTTAAAACCCAGGATTTGTTCCTCGGTTTCTTCAGAAGAAACATCTCTTAAGATGTGGAATTCTTATTTGGAACTTGAAGAATTTATATAACCTCACCTCTGCCATTGCATAGGGAATAATACTTAGTCAGTAGAGACTTTTAGTTACCTTTTTTCTTTGCTTTTTTTTTCCCTAGATAGGAGATACACAAAATCTGAGAGGATACTTCCATGCAGCTAAACCTACAAAAGGCTCAAGGAAACTTGAGGTGATGACAAGAAAATTATTTCATCATCATTCAGGATCTTTTCTTTGTTATTTTAAAAACACCCATGCTAGGGAGTAAGCTTTGCCTGTGACTTCTGGACCTGTGTCCACAGCTCAGTCAAGGCAGGCTGAGAAGTGTGTGTGAGATTTTTGATGCAAAAGGGTGAGGCACTTTAAAAAGAAAAAGGAATTAATAAAGCCCTCTGTTTTCCTGCCAGAAATGTTTTTCTTTTTTTTCTTTTTTTCCCCCCCACTCATTGATGCTTCCAAGCAAAGGGAAAAGGGAGTTGGGAGTTCCCAGTCAGCACAAGTGTGTTCTTCTTTTCTCATGCCTGAGTCCTTCTTGAGCCAAAGCTTGAATGATTGGTTACAAGGGATCCCAGGCTGCCCCAGTGCTTCCCATGGAAAAATGGTCAAAGCCAGACATTGTTGTATACAATATTGACTGCTCATTTCTACTGCAGACAACAACTGCTGGCAATTAAAGCAAGACCTTTGCCCTACTGTTTGTAAACAATCTGGATGACAAGTCAACATGGAGATGACACACAGATCTGTCTTTCATTTCCCTCACACCAGATGCTGATCTGCCTTTGGGTTTTCACTGCAAAACTCAAATCAGGACTTGGATAAGACTTAAATGACTGAAGTTTAACCCAAACAAGACTCAGTTGTCATTTGTAGAGGGAGGGAGGAGCTCTGAGTGTGCGGCAGAATGTGTCATTGCTCAGTACTCAAATTTTATCCTAGGTTTCTAAGCAATTAAAAAATTAAGACAGTGCTTGGACCCTCTCAAGGTACTGCAGAATTGGTTGGGTTGACACACGGTTCAAGGGAGGGGAGGTTCACTGAAGCAGTGGAGGTTCAATTATTGCTGAAGGAGTCATGCCTCTAAAACATCTTTAGAGCAGAATAGTCCCAGTAGATGTGGAAATCTGGTTTCCTCCTCAGAAAAAGCCTGCACACACTATTTGTGACAACTGAACTCCTTATCACAACAGGGAATGAATCTTCTCTTCCCTCTGAAGCCTCCAAAAATAAGCGCTAGAGCTTACAGCTTGAAAAAAATCTGCTTTCCCAAAAGGCACAATAGAGTTCTGATGTTTTTCTTTAAATATTCATGGTGATTAAAATTGAACTTTAATAGTTGCATGAATTCCTTTTAGGGTTGTGATGCTGTTTAATTAGAATAAGTGTGTTAGCAAAAGTGAAGAACATCCTTAAATTGAATAGTGATTATTACATGAAACTGAACTCCTTTTTCTTAATTTTTTTCCATTTCTTAGGCAATGTGACATCATTCTTCCAAAGGGTGGGGCTGTAGAGTTTTTTTTATTAATATATGCAGATCTAGTTCTGATTTTCTCACATTTTTGTGTGACCCCTGTAACAAAAAATTCTTACCTACAGACTTACAGGATCTTATGACAAATATTGGTGCTATTTCCAGTCTTATACCAGAAGAGGAAAGTAAGGTACATGCAGGTACAATGACTCATGCAATATCAGCCAAGAGTCTGATGAAAAAGTTGTGGAAAAAACCTGCCATGGTGAGCCCCAGGTCAAAGCCCTGCCAGTGAGCTCCCACTAACAGGGATTTTTGAAAGGAATAATTAAGCATTGTAAGGAAAAATTAATCAGCCTGAGCTGGATTTTGTAGCTCTTCATTAATTCCCTCAACCATTCCCTCTCCTACAAAATCAAAACCAAACCCAAATGTCAGACTGGACTGGTACCAGCTATGATGAGGAGACTGGAGTAGGGAGGGAGGCATTTAAATGCTCTATTTTTTTTTAGCAGACTCTGGTTCCTTTAAATGCCTGTGAATCTCAGTATCAGAACCAAAGAAATCTTTTGGGAGGTGTTTCCTTTCTCCACTTCCAGCAGCTCCTGACCCAGTGCCAAATACCAGAGGAGAGAATAAAACCAAAAAAGGGAAAGGACATCATCACTAGCTTTGAAGCAAGCATCTCCTGTGCCATCCAACAGTCCCCAAACATTCCATATGCTGCTGTCACACTTTAAAAGAATTACAAATATGTCACGGCTGTGTATTGTCACATTGGCAGCCGAAGCCTGATAAGACACCAGGTCACTTCCTCTGTGTCACCTGTGCTCCCCTGCCAGGGTAGGGTAGCAGCATTCCCAGGCATCTTGTACAATCCAGGCATTCTTGGCTTTACTATTCTCAGGTATCTTCCTGCCAGAGCAGATTATGCCACCTGGGACTGCACAGGCTTTCACTTTAAGGTTTCATGAGCTACATTTTTTTTTTTGTTAACGCAGGAGAAAAATTAGAAAGAAGAAGGGAAAAAGTGCAAGAATGTGATTCTGGTTCTTGGGCTATTTTCTATAATTTTTTTATAATAAAGTACATATATCATTTTACCTTTCTGCACTTATTCATGTGTATTTTTTATTTATCTATATATATTTTTAGCTGACCTGTTTAACGGAGAAAAAGATTCCAGAGTTGGAGGGAAAAAATTATAATTGTATATATATATATCTACACACATGTATAATGCAACATAATTTGAGACCAAATCTACAACTCAAATAATTTTTCTCTTAAATAGTTTTTCAGGTTGAAATCTTACCTCTGCTCCATCTGTGGGTCACAGTGGCATAAGCACTGCAATAGAACAGCAGCAGCACCAGAGTCTTCCAAAGCATCCTTCTCTTTAAAACGCGTATGTCTAGCTGTACAGTAGCTTTTTTTTATTTTCCCAGCTCCTTTCTTTTCAGGAATAAATGATGGCTTTTCCTCTCCCCCTCCCCCTTTGCAGAAGAACCTGCCTGTTCTTCTGAGTAGAGCTGAAGTCAGCGCACAGCTCCTCTCCCAAACCAAGTCTCCTCGGGATCAGGAAACTTACTTTCACAGACAGACTTTGTTTTTATCCACATCTGGAATGACTCATAGTGCATGTGAGTTTGCTGGCAGCTGGGTGAATAAATATCATTACATTTTTGTCATTGAGTTTCATTTGTTATATGGGCCAGTTGGAATTTATTTTCGTCCAATAAACTGCCACAAGAAACTTCATTAAAAGAGACTCTGGAATTGTAGCTGCTCCTCTGTAACACAGGGGGCTACACACTAACTAACCCCTGTGCAAGGCCAATCCCTCCCCTGGAATGATGGACAGCTGCCCTCAGACACTGCAGTCAGGGAGTGGGGCATGTGCTCTGCAAGAACATTTTGCTACTGTGATTCATATAATCACTCCTTTATTAAGAACATACCATGCTGCCTTTAGATTTCAGTTCTAGGCAAGACAGCTCCTGGCATTTTCCTCCATTTGGCCACTATGGATGACAGGAAGGTCCAAATCTTTAACTGGCTCTCCTCAATGGAACTTTGAGGAACAGTGAACAACCCTAAGGACAGGCTACATTAGCCAGGCTGAATGTCTCCACATTCAGCTGAGAAAAATAAAGGCTGAAGCTGAGAAAAATAAAAGGCTAGTGATAGACATCTCCTGGCTGATGCTGGGGCCAAGGAACACAGCCCTGGGAGAGCCTATCCCAGGCTGACTCAGCATGGAGGAAGCTGCAGGTATCTACTGTCCCTGACACAGCTTCAGAATCATGGGCTGCATTTTGGGAATACAGCACCAAAATAACAGCAGGCTGGTATGTTGGAACAAACTGATAAAAAATAGGAATACAAGGAGTATTTACAAAACCAAGGGGCAGGGGGTACTTCATTTGGTACCTAGAAGTGATGAGTCTAATTCTCTTTTTTTATGGGTGAGAGTAAGCCAGTAACAAATCCACAGACATCCATGAATTTATACTGGTGTAAAACTGGCACATAAGAAAGGAGACTGCAGCTCAGAAGGTATAAATAGAAGGATTAAGGAAAAGGATCAAGAGCTGGAATGACAGAGGGCACTGTGGCTCAGGATTAATGTGCACTGGCAGGAAGGCATGGAGAAAACCTGTTCAACTCCTGTGTGCCTGATGCCAACATCTGGCCTTAGCCTCAGTCCCCTCATTCCTCCCTGTCCCAGCTGAAACACCAACTGTAAAGGAAGGAGGAGGGTCAAATGAGGTTGTCTTGCTCAAGGCAATTCCACTTCTTTTCCTACATGCACAGATTTTCCTATGCTCAGACTGCCCCAGGTTACTCCCACATGAACAGCACATGAATGCAAGACAGTATTTTACATGCCAGGGAGATGACAAAAGGTGCAATTCAAGTGGAGGATGGCTCAGCAGCTCTCTATATACAATCCTGTTACCATAGCATATGAAGGGTGGGTCTGAATGCAGGGTTAAATTTAGGTGTGGGCTCACTCCTGTGTCTGTCCAGAAATTACAGAGCTGGAGGAAACTGAGCTCTGTCTTCCCTAGAGAGGGGGAGACAGAAAGAGAGAGGATTATTTGTACTTTGTTCAGGTCACTTAGGATAGGATGAGTTGTTCTCAAAGGAGGTAGATTCAGTCACAACCTTGCCCAATTCTGAGGTGATGTGTATCAAGAATGATGATGTCACAGACATCTTTTCTGAAAAATCCTTTCCTTAGGATTTTTTCTCCTGAGAAGCTGAGAGGCCTCAGGAACAAAATGTAAACATTGATTATCTGCTGCTGTAGAATGCAACAGGTGGATCTGTGATTGGTCTCATGTTGGTTGTTTCTAATTAATGGCCAATCACAGTCCAGCTGTATCGGACTCTCTGTCCGAGACAGAAGCTTTTATCATTCTTTCTTTTGCTATTCTTAGCTAGCCTTCTGATGAAATCCTTTCTTCTATTCTTTTAGTATAGTTTTAATATAATATATATGATAAAATAATAAACCAAGCCTTCTGAAACATGGAGTCAACATTCTCGTCTCTTCCCTCATCCTCAGACCCCTGTGAACATGGTCACAAGATGATCTTAATGTCAACTGGGTCTGGGAGCAAGGTGTTTTAAAGTCAGATAACCAAGGGAAAAGCATTACTTGGGAGGCACACTGCAGGCTTGAGAAAAGGAAGAAAATTATGAGAGAACCTAAAATCCTGTGGGGTGACAAAGGAACATCTTTACAGCGTTATTTGGAGTGTGGATGGAAACTTCTGAGGTGCTGTATCATGTAATTTCTTACATTTAAGGCAAAAACAGCTGATGAGAGAGGATTAAGGAGGTCAGACAGGCTGTATCCCCCCTAAACCAGAATCAGAGCCATGTTCTAGAGAGAGCCCTTTGGAATGGCTCTCTCTTCTGGCTGGCAGCAATGGGACACTTCCTCTGTTTTTAAATTGTCACTGCTTTATGTATGCAGCCTAGAAAGGCTGAAGAGAAGAGTCCCAGGAATTTCCTTGCCTGCTTTCCCCCCTACTTCCAGCCCCTGGAGCAAGGATCCTGGGAGCAATGGAGGAGTTGCAGCTGGGACAGAAGAGGTGTGTGGTAAGACAGGCATACGGATCAAAGGGACATGAGAGTATGAAATGATTACTGAGCTCTCCTTTTCCAGGCCCTGGAGATGTTCTCTGAAGTTACATAATATATTTTTTAAATTGTTATTTATTTCTCCTTAATCTGAGTCTGGCTACAGAATCCTCTCCAGCAGCCTCTTCCTCATCTGAGCTCAAACAATCTCTACCCACATCCCAGAGAGCAGTGCAGTCTCCAGGCACTACAGCTTTGAGTGTCTCCCTGCATGTACCCCAGCAGTGTGGCAAATTTCCCTGTAAGACTGTGAATGATGCTCTCACATCTGTTTTCCTACAGGAAATTCAGCAGCTGTAAATACAGCAGGTCCACAGAAAATAAAGAATGCTTTCTCTGCAGCACCTCCTCAAGAAGTGTAAATGTCCCTTCCTCCCCTCCTTAAAACTTTAAAATATTTTTCTCTCCTCTATGGATATATATACACACACAGAGTCCAAGCCTCCCTACTAAAAAGCCCTCCAGAGGAAGCCAGGAAATAAATCTTTCAAGCATCCTCAAGGCACTTCAACTGTATAACTCCTATTCATCTCATGACTATATTTTATTAGATACTTGCTCAATTTCAGCTCAAGGCAGTTCCTGTCTATGCTGGAGGTTTGAATCACTGCAACTATAATGAATGCTGAAGTAGGGTAGAAATCCTTGCTATTTATAAATTCTAACCATGGCTACGTTGCTTTGGAAGTATAAACAGGGGAGCTTTAGAGTGAAGAATTCATCCTGAAGATGCACCCAGAAGGAGAGGGTGCCATGCTGGTGCAGCCAGGAGGGTCAGGGCTGCTGGCTGGACAATATTCAGGTCTTAAATCAGTGTAGTGCTAGACTTAAGTGTCACAGTTATGTCAAGGTGAATATTTGTGTTTTACCCAGTCTCACAAATTTAGGTGCTGGAGCTGCAAGTCCTCTGGTGCTCCCAGTACCTGTGAGACCCCTCAGGCCCAGGCAAGGTGTGACTGCTGCCTCTGACAGGCTTTTTGAGGTGAAAATGGACATTTATGTAACTGCAATGACTAGATACTAAATAGCAAATATTCCATTTGAGTCCTGCATCCTGATGCTGTCAGTGAGTGTCTGTCACTGCTGTTCCCACACAGTCCTTCTGAAAAACCTGGAAATAGGGCAGGGTGGAAAGGAGTGCATGAGGACCCAACAGGGAAGCTGTCAGCTGGCACTCTGCAGCACAGGAAGGGGGAGAGCAGGGCTTGTAGTGGTACTCCAAAGCTTTCTTCCCATCACAGATGCTGTCATGCTGGAGGAACAAATTCAGCCAGCTGGACACACAGAAATCCTGAATTTCCCAGGGGATGCTCTGGAGTGACCAGTGTATCAAGTGGGGCATCCCTTTTTTTCTTTTTAGTGGCTCATGGTGTGAAATAACATAATCTAAAAAGTGACTGGAAGGGGAAGCAAGGCAATGGGTGATCAGGAGCCTGTGGGTCTCCCAAAGAAAATAATCTCTGTTTCACTGGAGAATACCAGCTGATGATACCAGCTCTGGCTCTGATGAGCTTCTCCCAAACCCAAGGCAAGATTTCAGTCTGCCCTGACTCCCCAGTCACTGTGGGTGTCCCTTGCAAATCTTCTGTCAAACAGACAGATTCTTTTTTTAAGATGTACCCTGTTTCAATAGGAAAACAGAGTGCATATGGAAAGTTCCTCTGAGCAAGAATGTCTGCTCTGCAGCCAGAGCCCTGCCCTGTGCCACGGGCACTGCAGATCTGCCTGCCAGCCTCCAGCAGCGTGGAACAACGTGCCTGACACAGACACTGCTGTCCTGCCCACCACAGGGATGGAGAAATGGAGACAGGCACCCAGAGTGACTCACACACTGAAGGAACTGATGGTGGAGCTGGAGGCAGACACTGAGAGCAGATCCATTCCTATGCCCAAATTATAAAGGGCTGCTCTGACACTGCAGGAGCTCACACAGCACCACTGCCATCTACCAAAAAGAGAAAGTGGCTTCTGCAAGAGGAAAAGAAATACCCTCTTAACAAGAAGAACAAAGAGAGGGGGAAAAATAGCTGTGCACAAGCTCCTAGGAAAAGAAAAGATATTTTTAAAACAGACTACTGGCATTTGAGCCCCACAGTCCATAATCACTATTGCTGGCCCCTCAGCTGAGCTTGCAGCTTCCTGCAGCAACAATTTGGATGTCAGAATCCCACCAAGCCTCAGAGAAGCCACAGCCAGGATGGACCTTGTATGACCACACAGTGCCACGAGCTGGAAGCTGGAAGGAAATTTAGGGCACCTTTCAGTTGTCCTTGTTCTCGGGTTGCAGTTGATAATTGTTGCCCCGAGATGTGCAGGATGTCTCTGTTTCGGCCCGCACCGCTGAAGAACGAGTCTGGACTCTTCACTTTTCGGTCTTGAGGTTGTTTATTAACTCTTATCTATAAAATTTTCTTCCTGCCCAGCCGAAATCTGCTCAGCAGGGCAGCCACAAGCACTCTGACTGCCCCCGAGGCGGTGTTGTCCTTTTATACCACAAACTACATATAACATATTTACACTTAATTCCCAACACCTATCACCTATGTTAGACAGTGCACTTCTACTCTAAACCAATCCCAAAGTGCCAACATCACTGCAGAAAATGGAGAACAAGAAGAAGGAGAAAGGTTAGACACACCCAAGTTCCTCCATCTTGTCCCCATAACCCCCATACCAAAAATCCTAAAATCTACATTTTCACCCCGTGATAATTTCATTATTATACTATTCAAACCTGTGTGACTTTCAGGTCCTCACACAAAGCTGGTAACTTGCTCCAGGGGTCATAATCAAATCCCCAGGTGTTCTGGGCTGCGTGCCAGGGTCTCTGAGGCCCTCAGCAGGGTCCTTGGCACCTCTGGACACCCGGAGGGATGCACTGAGCTCCGACACTTGTGGCCCAGAGCTCCCTTGTTGCCTTCACCTAGCTGCCTGAGCTCCCATTCACAGGAGCACTTAGATGCTGAGCTGATACTTCACAGATTTACATTTAAGTAACTGAAATTTAAATTCTGCACATGCAGCTTTGCAGATATCCGAATTCCTTGTGTGCCTGAACTTCCCCTGTGAGGCTTCTTAAATGCTTGTATCCCTGTATCTACCTTAAAAAACAGAGCTTCTTACTTCCTAGTTCTTATTTCAAACAAAATGTTGAGGCTTGTCTTACTACTCACAAAACCATATGATTACAAAGGCCCCTCTCAAGTCCCATGTTGCACATTTCAGTTTTTTCCACATATTCAGGAAGCAGATGGGGAACATATTTTGCTCTGTGACTTGTGTGTTTGAGAAGTTGTCTGCTTTATAAGGTGTCCTGGCTCAGCCCATTCTCTGCCTGAGGAGATGTGGATGTACACCACAAGAAACTCCCCTAAGACCCAAATTACAGGATCTTCTGGGCTGGAGCTTTTCAGCTCTGCTGCTAAATCTCTTACTATCTGTGGGAGGTAATGAAATATTTATTGTGTCAGAATGAAGGAAAATGAGGGTGGTGCTTTTTTGCCATGATCACAGCACTCACAAGTAAGATGCAGGTTTTACTGCCTAGCCACCTTTTTTATTTGGAAGCAGGATACATTCCATCAGTACTGCATTACTCACCAAGCTCATATAAAAGATGGAAGTTTAAGTTGCCTCAAGTAGAAGATATATTGGAATCCAGGTTCTTGGTTCTTACTTGAATATGTTAAGTATCTAAGAAAAGCTCTCCTGCTTTAGACAAAAATTAGGTAGAGGACTCATTTTTGCAATGAAAACTTGAGCAGAGACAAATAACTCCCACTAGCTTTAAGCTCCAAAGAGACACAAAATTTAATACTCCCCTTTCTTCTTGGTATTTCCTCTTGACTAGCTTAGAGAGTCTCTGTGTTTCAGCCTGGATTATGTGAAACATTCTCAGAAATCAGGCTTTCTCCCCAGGCACTGTACAGATAGCCCAGATACTGAAACTGGAGCTGTGAATACAGCTCGGAGTGATGCTCACAGTTTCACCCCAGCAACAGTGAGCCAGAGTCTTCCCTAAACCAAAACTTCATAAAAAATGATATTTCAGTAAAGCAGCTCTGGTCAAATGTGTGTTAGACTACGTAGAAATTAATGATGCCACCTCATGATGCAGATGCTTTTTGTATTCAGTGCCTCAAGCATCAGTCAGGGCGCTGCTGCTGGCAGCAATCTGCAGTGGCAGGAGCAAGGAGAGAGGAGAAGGAGTCAGCAATCAGCAGGATCCAGCACAGAAATCACTGATGGGAGGCTGATTTCCTTCTCTTGCTGCACCTTATAAAGTGCAGACTGTTAACTTTCCCCATGGCTGCTTGGGCACTGCTGGTGTAAATCACTACAGCTACACCTCTCTGAGGATTAATATCAGCCTATAAGCATGCAGACCTTGCTGGCTAAAGCAGAATGAGCCTTTTGGGTTGTTTAACTTTCCACAGATCCCAACAGTTCTGCTTTGCTGCAACCTGTTGGCTGCCAGTGTAAGCTCCAATGGCACGAAGCCAATGGAAACTCCAGGGCCATGACTTAGAGTTCAGCAGCAGAAAGTGCTGTTAGCAGTGCTACTGTAAAACGGGGTCTGAAATGCAGCAGACAAGAAATATCTGCCACAAATCACTGCTAATATCATAAAGGAAGGTCAGCTATGCAGAGCATTTCCTGCTTTTCAGCCTGCAAAGCCAGTAATGACAGCAGTGAACGTTCACAGGGGGAGTTTCATGATTAAATCCTCAGAACTGCAGGGGAAAAAAGTCTCCTCAGTAAATGTTATGAAATGTTAAATCCAAGGCAAAATAAAAACAGAGCTTTACAATGCAAACTCAGGAATAACTGGTGCTATCTCAGGAGCAGAGTAAAACACCAAATGCTGAACACAAGCTCTTTCCCACTCATTATCAAGAATAGCCAGACCAGAGCATTCTAGACATTTTATATTTTAGTTCAGAGTCTATGATTCAGCAGCTTATCAAAATTGTGGATAAATTTGTTCTGGGGTAAGGAGAGAGACAAAGACTCTGGCTAATAATTATAAAATTGAGAGATTAGAGACACAAAAAGGATGGATTATGTGGTGATAGTATTAGAGGTGGGGTGCAATGAAGTAGCATTGCATGAAGGCTCAAACTGGAGTGAGATGAGATTGGATCATGCAAAGAGGATGACAGAAGAGGGGAAGGGTGAGGAGTGGGTGCCAGATGCAGGTGAGGTTATGACATCAGCAAACAGACAAAGGAGCTGAACAGAGTCAAAAGGGAAGTGCAATGTGAAAGTTTGGTGCATGATCTGAAAATTTTCATCTGCTGCTTCTGCCTTCTAACACACTGATATTGCCACTTGTTTACCCCAGGGGAACACTGGTGGGGTATTGTATTTGTGTTGCCCCCAGACAAAGGAAGGAATGATGGATCTTACTCCATGTTCTCAGAAGGCTAATCTATTATTTCATGATACTATGTTATATTAAAGAATACCATACTAAACTATCTATTAAAGTAACTAAAGAATAGAGAAAGGATACTTACAGAAGGCTAAAAAGCTAATAATGAAAACTGGTGACTCTTTCCAGAGTCCTGACACAGCTTGGCCCTGATTGGCCAATGAGTGAAAGGAACTCACTGCAGAATCCAATGAAACAATCACCTGTGGGCAAACAATCTCCAAACACATTCCAGACAAGCAAAACAGAGGAGAAGCAAATGAGATAATTATTGTTTTCCTTTTTCTCTGAGGCTTCTCAGCTTCCCAGGAGAAAAATCCTGGGCAAAGGGACTTTTCAGAGAATGTGAATGTGACATTGGGGCTCTTCAGGGAAGGATGGGGGACTAAATACAGGAGAGATGAGAGGGCAACTCAAACTATTCCCTTCAGGCTGAAGCAGAAGGGTGGTTCAGCTCTTCCCTTCTTCCTAGGCAGCCATGTGAACAAAGCAAGGAGAGATGCACCAGGTGGTCTGCAAAGCAATGCCTAACCCTCCAGACACCAAACACTTCCTCTGGAAAATGAGCATTCCCTACCACACCAAGCCTTTTTACACTGAGAAATCACAAACCAATTGCATTTTCTCTGTTGAACGAATATTTACAGCTCACAGTCTCCCAAATAAGACCCTTAAACCAGTTTGCAGTTACATGGGATGCAGGAAGTCAAAGCATCCTCAAAAAAATGGGAGGTCTGATGTGTGTGTGACACCTCAGATCCACTGAGAATGTGCAGATCTTTAGAGAGGCAAGAGTTACTTTTCTTTGCTACCAGTACACTTGGCTGTCACGCCTCCAGGGAACCAATTCATCATTTCCTGAAGCAGCCAAGTTTTCAAATAGGAGAACAACTTTGTGGCAAAGGTCTTCAAGAGTAATCCAGGGATCCTTCTTTGTGTGATGCAGGCAAACATTTGCTTCAGGTAAAAGGCAAACTTTGAGTAAAACACTGACATTTTTTCTGCCTTGTTTACCTGTGAGCAGTAAAGGAAGGACAACACTGCCCTTGTTCCTTGTCTGTTTATCTCTTTAGACTCTAAAATCCTCCAGCCACAGCCTGTCTGTGCCACACTGAGCACACAAAGCCCTCACCTCTGCTGATGCCCTGGCGTGCTTTAGGTGTCTGACCAATCCCCCATTCTGTGCCTATGACTGCAATGAGCCACCAAGATGAAGGAAGGCAGAGAGGAATTTTCACTTTATTTTATTCAAACAGGTCCCACCATGAAGCATTCCCAACTGACATAACCAACAGCAATATTTAGCACACAGATTTGTTGAGAAGCCTTAGGAGATGAAACAAAATGACCAGATTCTTCAGATTAAAAATCAAGACACCTGTTTCACATGTAGAGAGGACACATAAGAGAGACTGCAGATCTACTCACCTCTCCAGGACTTTCTTTGGCTGCATTTAGTGAGACAGCAACTATATCATAGTGATAAGAGCTGAGACACAGCTTTACTGGCAGCACAGAAAATAACATGCAGGTTGGAGAGGAAATGGAGGTCAGAACCAATTAAATCTCCTAGGCTGCACAGACTCAAGTAAAAATCAATAACCTGAATGCATGAAGTGCTGGATTTTTGTTCAAAACACATTGTTTTCAGACTTGTGAACCACGATTTTTCTTGATAAACAACTGTAAAGTGAATAGCATCTTAAAGCCCTAGACTGTACCTTGGGCTTCAAGAGAGGACTGAACTCATTGATTTAACAACTCAGGCTTATAGCTAAAATCTGTCCAGGATGCAAGATTTGATCAAGGATAAAGAAGCAAAGGTGGGTGGAAAGCACAGGTAATGCCCTGGCTTTAAAAGAGCTCCCATAACTGCTTCAAATCACTACAACTTTCAAGAGACTCTTCCCAGCAGTGATGCCTGGCTCTCTGCTGGGGCTCACAGGGCATCCTCTCAGCCTGTGTGCACACAGGTGGTGGGGCAGAGGTGGATGCAACATTCCAGCCATCCCCCCAGGCTCCTGGAGCTGCCTCTGCCTGTCCTGGTGCACCTCCCCATCCCCAGCAGCTGCAGCCACCCAGTGCCACGTTGCATGACAGCATAAAATACTACACTGTGGTGACAAAACTGCCTCAGGGCCTTTATAAAACCGTTTCTAACAGTGCCAGCTTCCTAAAAAAATCCCAGAATAAACCAAAACAAACAGATTGTGGGAGTGAATAACAGGCACGAAACAGAGTTCTTTCTCTTCCAGAAAAATAATGGATGCATACAGCAGGCAATTCCCTTGCTGGAGAGGTCTGAAACCTCTGCAGTTAATGTATATTCCAGCTAATGGGAGTTGTAATCATTGGCACCAGGCCCACGTTTAGGTCAGTACCAGCCCTAGCACAAGGGAGGCATTCAGAGGCAGCTCACATCCCAGGGCAGGAGAAATGAGCTGCCAATTGTGTCAGACTGTTGCCTCAGGAGGGGGGGAAATTGAGCTGCTGCTGCTGCCTGCTTCATTTCTCTGATCCCCAGAATAAGCTGCCCCTGCTGTGCTAGCACCCACAAACCATCCAATATTATAGCACAGCATTCCTATTATCTGCAAGGATTTCTTGATCATGTCACAGTGCAGGGTTGACAACACAACCGAATACCTCTCTTGCTGCTGAGAAGGGTGTGAACTGGTGCCTCTCTGAGGTGCTCTCACTTTCTTCTTCAGCTTGGCACAAAAGCTTGAGGGCAAATGTAATGGAAAAAGCAGGAAATTCTCACCTCTTCTGTTTTCCTTGAAGAGCTATAGATGGAGGCATGTACACATGTCTGTCTGTGATCATACAGCAGGACACTGCTAGCAGCAGCTTCCTCAGCCAGGGGACAAGGTATCTTTCATGCCTGTGAATCCCAGCAGTGCAGAATCTACTGCAACCTTCCCTCTCTGATGGGTGTCACTCTTCAGAGGTTGTATCAGCTGCTCCTTTGCACCCTGGGCTGTGTCAAGTGCCAAGACACCAGGGGAACACTCTATTTAGCCTGACTTGCACCAAGCCTCCAGTGAACTGAGGATCCACTCAGCACTGAGACTTCCATCCTATCTGTGAGCTGAACAATTCCCTACAGCTGAGTTACTTGACTTCAGTGGGACTTGAACCATTACTTTTGTTCCCAAATCTTTCTGTCACACACAATAGCAAAAAGTGTCATGGAGGCCAGAGTGACCCTGGCCTGCCTTCCTTCCTTCCTTCCTTCCTTCCTTCCTTCCTTCCTTCCTTCCTTCCTTCCTTCCTTCCTTCCGCCACTTCCTTCCTTCCTTCCGCCACTTCCTTCCTTCCTTCCTTCCGCCACTTCCTTCCTTCCGCCACTTCCTTCCGCCACTTCCTTCCTTCCGCCACTTCCTTCCTTCCGCCACTTCCTTCCTTCCTTCCTTCCTTCCTTCCTTCCTTCCTTCCTTCCTTCCTTCCTTCCTTCCTTCCTTCCTTCCTTCCTTCCTTCCTTCCTTCCTTCCTTCCTTCCTTCCTTCCGCCACTTCCTTCCTTCCGCCACTTCCTTCCGCCACTTCCTTCCTTCCGCCACCTACTTCCTTCCTTCCTTCCTTCCTTCCTTCCTTCCTTCCTTCCTTCCTTCCTTCCTTCCTTCCTTCCTTCCTTCCTTCCTTCCTTCCTTCCTTCCTTCCTTCCTTCCTTCCTTCCGCCACTTCCTTCCGCCACTTCCTTCCTTCCGCCACTTCCTTCCTTCCTTCCGCCACTTCCTTCCTTCCGCCACTTCCTTCCTTCCTTCCTTCCGCCACTTCCTTCCTTCCTTCCGCCACTTCCTTCCGCCACTTCCTTCCTTCCTTCCGCCACTTCCTTCCTTCCGCCACTTCCTTCCTTCCTTCCGCCACTTCCTTCCTTCCGCCACTTCCTTCCTTCCGCCACTTCCTTCCTGTTTCAGAAGAGACAGAAAGCCCTATCTCCCTTTTCTAAACAGTAAAATCAATGAAGTTCAGTTAAAAGAGGTGGCAGGGAACTGTCTGGTTAATATGTTCTTGCTTGGAAAACATCAACTAAATGAAACCAAAATTTTCTGAGTCGGGGAAAATATGTGTACCGTTTCTGGCAGGAAATGTTTCTAAAACTCAGAGGGAATTGTTGGGCCAATTTAAGAGAGCATTCAGTCCTCAGTGAATGAAGGAAATATTTTAGTGTATTGCTACAAAACACGGAAAATTTGGATTCAAATCCTTGTAACTCCCACGTTTGAGAAAGGAACCTTACCTGTCATTTGCCCACGTGTGGAGAGAATCCTTCAGGCTCCTCCACTGTAAGGACTCCATTGCCTTCAAGGAAATCAGTATTAATGGAGACAGGGATTCCAACTTGTCTCCTTCACATCCCATCAGCCTTTTATAAACCTAATAAGCACCTTCCTCACTTGTCTTCTTAATGAGTATTTACTTATACAAAGTGAAACCTCTTTAACAAAAGGAGTGAAGTCAAACCTCTCTTTCTCTGAAAGGTGTTGGATTTGTCTCAACATTTTTTGACAATGGAAAATCTTTTGCAGGGCAGAACCCCTGGTTTCCACTCAGCATTAATTATGCCCCTTTAAGAGATATATGATAAGCTGAACTAGGTTTAATATACCTCATTAAGTGCGGTTTGGGCACCAAAATTCAAATCAGTAATGGCTTGGATTTAGTACTTTTAATTGATCTTACAAAGCTCAAAAGGATTATGCAAACAGTTGAAGAAATGAAGAAGTTTGTCTTCCCTTGGGGCCATATTGTGTCCAGAAAAAGCAGTGGTAGGTTTTTATCTATAGACACAGGTTTTATGACAATCCTTTTTGTAGGAACATGAAAATGTCTATGAAAGTGCAAAACAAGATGCCTGTGTCCCTTTCATACATCTGTGTTCACATGACTGAGATATCTTCTCTTTTACCCAAGTTTCAGAGATGAGGTTTCCTCAAGCAGAATTCAAATCTCTAATAATCAAAGATCTTAAAGAGCTCAGCATCAAGGGGGGGGGGTGTGGGGGGTGCATCAGTATCACTGCTGAGAGTGCTGGAAACACCAAAGCATCAACAGAATCAGAGGGAGGTGTGATGGGAGCTGGGCAGAACCACACCAGACACGTCCCCCTGTTTGTAAAACCTCCCCACTCCATGGGGGAGCAGCCCTGCAGCACCCCTGGCATGGTGAGATTGTCTGAGGCAGCTGACACTGAAGAGCTCTCACAGTGGTCAAGAGCATGCAGATGAGGGAGATATGGAATGGGAGTGAATGATATGGATATCATGATATGGAATGAATCTACACTAATGGGAGATAAGGAATAATCCCATGGGGGCAATGCTGCAGGGCAGGCAGTAAAAAGAGAAAAGGAAAACAGAAAAAGGAAAACAGCAGAGGAGAAGGGTGGAAGAGGTAGCCTCCTGTCTAATGCATGTGCAATTGTAGCATGGAAGCAAAGGTGTAACCATGATATTTTCTGAAAAATCTCTTTGCCAGGGTTTTTCTCCTGAGAAGCTGAGAGGCCTCAGGAACAAAATGTAAACAATGATTATCTGCTGCTGTGGAATGCAACAGGTGGATCTGTGATTGGTCTCATGTGGTTGTTTCTAATTAATGGCCAATCACAGTCCAGCTGTCTCAGATTGTCTGGTCAGTCACAAGGTTTTGTTATCATTCCTTTCTATTCCTTGCTAGCCTTCTGATGAAATCCTTTCTTCTACTCTTTTAGTATAGTTTTAATATATCATTACCTTTTAATATAATATATATCATAAAATAATAAATCAGCCTTCTGAAACATGGAGTCAAGATTCTCATCTCTTCCCTCGTCCTGGGACCCCTGCAAACACCACCACACAAAGGTCTGAGTTGAACTGCAGAGCATGACTGGAGATGAGGAAAAAAGTACAGAAAATCCATTTTAGCACAACGCTCTGAGGATTTAGCCACAACATGACTGTGGAGCTTTATAGCCTCAGGACAATGGGCATTTCCAGCTTGCTCTTTCCACAAAATCTCATTCACCAAGGTGCCTTCTGCACCCCTCCTCCTCCTGGACACCAGGAGAAGCCTGTGCTTTATGTTGGGGTATATTCCCTGGCCAGCAGGGCTTCATTCACTCCTGGGGCCTCATTACAGCCCTGGGGCCCCTCTTGGCCAATTTGCTGGTCAGGATGGTGCAACTGGGAACTGCTGGCCTGGCGCTGCTCCTCCAGGTCAGACCTTGTGCCTTGTCTTAGCAAAGGGGTGCCAGGCTGGTTGGGTACAGAAAACACACGTGGCAAATTTTATCTGAACACAGGTAGGCTCGAGTGCAGCGACAAAACCAGCTCTGTGCACAGTGTGTGCTAGCAGGTTGTTAAGGAACCAGAGAAGGCTTGAAAACAGAGTAGGAAAAGTTGCTCAGATTAACAGTCCTCTTGGGACCACTCCTACATCCCAGTGACCTCTAAATGTAGATTTATGTCACTATTAAGTATCAGATAACCTCCTTCTGTGACCTGTGAAATTTCTTGATCATTAAATTCAAACAAAGTGTCCAGATGAACGGAGAGTTTCAAAATGCTGTACATTTCACTTCCAACAGGTCCCTCTGTGTCCTCACATGATGCTGGCTGTTGACAGCAGAAATGAGAGGAAAATTAACCCTGTACTCTTAAGAGCTGGATCTAATGGTTATGTCACATTTGAGTTAAAATAGGAGAATAAGGGAAGGAGACAGATTAGGTAGAAACAGATTCTGGGAAGTAACAAAGACAGATTAAATGTAAATGTTAATAAATTACGGAAGCAGGAAAAAAAATTAACATAATCCTTTATGAAATTATAAAAAGATGGCTGATCCCTTCTCTTTTCCCTCTCTCTCTCTTTCAGCCACTGTCTTTTTTATTTTTATTTTGACAGTAAGCCTAATAGAAAACCACAGCTGAGCTAAGTTGTTGAAACATTGGACAGCAAAGGGAAAAAATGAAGGCAGCTTTGCAGATTTTACAGGTTACTGCCTCTGTGACAATAACCTCTTTTATTCCCTCCACCCCCTCCCTCTGGGGATGTGCATGGCCTGCTGTCTTTAGCTGGAGAGCAGAAAGACACTGAGCAGATAACTGGTTTCAAGCATGTGTCCCAGGGAGATAATACTGCTGACGTTATTCTAATTTTTCCTAATAAACTAGGGCTTGGTCCTGAAACACCCTCTTGGGCAAGGGGCCCAAACTTATTTCAGGAGCCCTATTTTAATCCCAAAATATTATTTGCAACAGAGCTGTTAGGTCTTCATGGATAGCTGGATGGGGCAGAACTTTATGTTTGGTGTTTGCCAGGCAGAAAGGAGACAGGACATAGTGAAAAATGCATATTTTATGATTGGCTTTTGGCAAATATTAAAATGAATATTATATGTATTGTGTTAGAAAGTTATGCTGTATTAATTTTCTTAAGTAGTGTGTTAAATATAGTTTTAGGTTATAACAAAATGTTAAAATAAAAACTATGCTTTGCAAGGTACTTTTTTAAAAGAAAGGACTCACAGCGAGATAGCAGCCACAGGACACCTAAATCTTTCAGAGAAAAGGAATTTATTGCTCTCTTATCAGAAGAAACAAACTTCTTCCCGCCTTGCTCAGGCTTGAAGACACTGTTAGAATTATGAGGAAGAAGCTGATGATGACCAGACAGAATCCTTTGTTTGATTGGAATTTATGCATCATGTATGAGGTGTATGAACATGCAACAGGCTGTTATTTTTAAGGGTTAATCCTCTGTTAACGTGTGTCCTTTTTCAGGCTTATTTTGCCCAGAAAAAGGTACCTGGACCATCTGTAACTCTTTGTTTCTATTGTCTCACATTGTCCTAATCCAAACTGTCCAAATTATTATTACTCTAATTATATTACTACTTTTATAACCATTTTATTACTATTAAACTTTTAAAATTTTAAAAACAACTGATTAGCATTTTCCCCAACATTCAATGGTGGAGCAGAGACTGTGTCTCCCACTGTAACCCATAGCTGCAAATTAGGAGGGATTCACATTCTCCCCAGCAGCTGTCCTTACTCTGCCTGCCCCCCATGTCCCACAGTCTCCTGTAGCAGTATCTTCCTTCCTCCTGGCATCCGGCCCTGGGGCTGAAGGAATGGCTGGGAGCCAAGCCCTGCATGCCAACATTGTGGCTTTGCAGTTTACTTGTGGTGGTTTACTCTTTGCCCAAATGCTCTTCTTAGTTTACTCCTAATTATAACAAATGCCATCTCTCTGTGGCTCCCTGTGGCATGTCAATTAGTCTGAGAGGAATTACCGAATTCAAGGAGAGCAGAGAAGACGTGTGTGCCAAAACCTTCCCCATGTTGTCTCCCTCTCTCCCATGTGGACACCACCAGAGCAGAAGCAGCTGACCCAGCTGGCACAAAAGGTAACAAAAATGTTCCAGACCCCACCCAAGGCCATTGAAGTAATTAGAATGACGCCCCAAGGGCTATTAGTCAGGCTCATAAAGAGCACATACTTTTAAAATTAGTTGTCACCACTGTGGCGGGGAAAGGAAAAATTAGTTTTATATAGCTGGTCGCTGTGTCAGCCTGAATCTTCTCTGCACAGTTAAAGCAAGATCCTGTGGGGAGCAGCCTCTGACCTGGATTAGCAGATTTCCACACGTGGATGTTGCTCCCTGGGATCTGCTTGGGATTCAGCTGGCATCCTCTCTCCTTGCTCTGAGGGGACAGACCAACCTGTATGAGTGCAGATGGACATCTCCAGGTCCTCAGGTCCTTTCCCAACAGCTCCTGTGCCACTCCCAGCCCCACAAAAGGCAGAACAATTTTTCTGAATTCAGGTGGGAAAGCTCTGTAAAAGACCTGGGGCTGGGACCAAGGGCAGTGCTGGGGCATGCTGACACCTGGAGCAGGCTAACCTGGAATTGCACACCCTGGGGCTAAAGCAAGCTGCTCAGTGCCTGCTGTGTCCCAGCTCTCCATGTCCCAGCTGGTGCCACCGGGATATCCAAGGGTGGGAGGAGAGGTGGAAGCCTCCTGTAGTGGCAGGAGCAGGCTGGGCAGAGGAACAGAAGCTCTCTGTTATAGATGGATGATGAGATGATTGGCTCTCACAATTAAAAGATCGCTATTGTGTGAATATTAAGAAAAGCTTTAGTGCTGTACAGTTATGTTATTGCAGTTTAGATGTCCTCTGTTCTCCCCACAGTTCCCTTTCCCCCTGTATTGTTGCCATCAGACAGCCTGGGCTGTCTAGGACAGGTACAAAGAGGCTGCACAGGTGTCCCTGGCATGGGGCAGTGGGGAATGGAAAAGCTTGGGGGTGCTTAGGGGGGCAGTATGGCAACACCTGACCTCCAATCCAGTTACAAGCAAGCATCTCCACTGATCAATGGCAAAGAGGAGCTGACTGACAGACTCTGGGAGGGGCCAGGGCTGGCTGATGAAACTCCCAGGGGTATAAAAGACTGAGCATCCATCTTGAAGATGAACTGGCCATGTGGTATCTATGAGAGCATTTCCCAGCACTGTTAATTTTTCCTTATGTAGTCCTTTTGTTGTATTTTTGTTAAGGTTTAATAAACCTATTTAAATTTTCAAAGTGGGCAGTTTTCTCTCACGTCTCTGTGCACAGGTGCTCTGCAGCCTCACTGACACCTGGAAAGGAACATGGGATGTGCTCCTGCTGTCACCACGGCAGGTCACTGGGGAGAATGCAGGAAGAAGTTCCACTGTGCTTTGGAGGGCCCTTTTTTAAAATGAGGAAAGTTGTGTTTAGTCGAGGAAAAAAGCACACTTCTTCCACCCACACAGAGATTAATTTTCCAGGTTCTCAAACTTGGCACGAAAGTTATGAATCCCATTTAAATGAACTGTTTGTTCTTTACAAGGAAGCATAACATAGATTTTTAATTTTTTTTTTTTTAAAGCTGCTTGTGGTAAGAAAATGACACCATATTTGGTGTCTGTGCTAGCTAGGAAGGTATGTTGTTGTTTGCTGCATGCTTGTTGCATTTGGTTTTAATTGGAGAAAATTCATGTCATATTCTTCACAGCTTTTATGACCACTTGCCTGGGCCTAGAGCTGTTTTTGTATTTAAGATTTCTTGTCCCACAATTGCATGAAATTCCTTTTTTCCCGAAAACGAAATTTCAATATATGACTGATTGCAAGACTGAAATTCTGCCTACAGGGTAAAAACTCTTCTAACAGTATCTGTAACTATGTGAGAGCCACATTTAGTCAAAAGAAAGAAAATATCTCTGAAGTACAGATCAGTATTTGCAGAACCATTGGAAAAGGTTGAGAAACAAGACAATGTGCAGTGTGAAAGCAAATCTCAAATTGTGGGAAGAAAATACTGTGGCTCAAGTGAGCAGGCACTGTGCTGGGATTAGGTCTGTTGTGAGCTCACTACAATGGGTGGCTGCTGCCTTGAGAGGGTGAAGGAAGGACACAGGGCATGGGACTGGGCCCCAATCCTGATGAAATTCAAGAAATAAACTGGACTTCAAATTCAGAGGTTCTCATCTAATGTGAAAGCTGCATTTCCCATTTCTGGTAGCTCCAGACTTTCAGACTTCCTTAAACTTTTCTTCAGTTTTTGGACGAAGATTTTTCTAACTTGAAATAAGAAGCACAAGTTGTGTTTCTCCTGTTTCAAAGTTTAGGTAAGATTAAAGGCTTGAGTTTGAATCCATAAGAAAAAAAAAAAAAAGAAATGCTATAAATGCTATTTAAATTATTATTTTGATCATCACCATAAACATACTTTTCCAAAATACAATAAAACTTTTTAAAAAGTATTTCTTACATATACCATAATTAAAATATGAAATTACTTAATAGCAAGTATTTTCTCTATCATGAAACATGATCCATATGCTGGATACTTTAACCACAAAAAGTCTGTTCTGCTGAATTTGCAGATCTGTATGATTTATTTTATAAACATTTAAAGGAAACAAGAAATTACATTCCTTGTGGCTGGATGAATACAGAAAGAAAAATGTAGATTTGGATATAGATGCAATTTGTTACAGCTTTTGAAGCCTGAATCTGTTCTGAAATAAAAGGAAATAATAATAATCAAAAAATAGCTAAAAAAAGTAATTACAAAGTCTGAACTTTATATAATACTAAAGTGCTTCCATTCTGAATGGGCTAATACTGCATTTCCAACTGGCTCATGGTGCTTTGCAGCTGGATCACACACACTTATTGCTGGAATATTCCATATTTTAGGATGCCCTCCACACTGCCATGCAACCATGTATTAGGTGTACAAAATCCCAGTGTGTGAGCATTGCTGGAACAGCCACTCAACATCCCTGCTGTGTTCCCCACTGCTCCTGGCACCTCTCCACACATCCTGACAATCTACTGGGTGGCAGGAGAAGGCATTTTTAGGTCAGGCCATCATCATGCTTGGAATTTAACCATCCTATCAAACATCAAAAGGAAGTGTGAAAGTCCTACAAGGTGATCTCTGGCAAAGCATCAGTCAGAAATTTGGGTCCAATCAGTTCTGTTTGCTCCAGTGAGCATCTAATGATGTGGTCGACTTACACATTTGGGAAGCTGTCCCATCTTGGTAAATGATGCAAATTTATGGTGAATTTGACAAGTCTTTTCTACATGTGTTCCAAAATTCATTTTCCTCATTGTTACAGTTGCTCTACACATCCTCTAGGTAACCTGAAGTTCCTGACAAAATGGAACAGCATTAAAGCATTTTGTCATTGTGAGAGTGGTGAGAGACACTGGCACAGGCTGCCCAGAGAAGCTGTGGATGCCCCATCCCTGGAAGTGCTGAAAGCCAGAATGGATGGGGCTTTGAGAAACCTGGTCTAGTGGCAGGTGTCCATTCCCATGGAGGGCATTGGATGATATTTAAAGTCCCTTCCAAATCAAACCATTCCTTGTTCTATGATTCTGAAGATAACAGGAGCATATCAGCTACCTCAAAATCTCTGATCATACCTGTAGCCATGATATTTTCTAAAAAATCCCTTTGTTAGGATTTTTTCTCCTGAGAAGCTGTGAGGCCTCAGGAACAAAATGTAAACAATGGTTATCTGCTGCTGTGGAATGCAACAGGTGGATCTGTGATTGGTCTCGTGGTTGTTTCTAATTAATGGCCAATCACAGTCCAGCTGTCTTGGACTGTCTTGGTTAGTCACTTTTTATAGCTTTTGCTATTCATTCTATTTTTTTTTTCTATTCCTTGCTAGCCTTCTGATGAAATCCTTTCTTCTATTCTTTTAGTACAGTTTTAATATTATATATAATAAAATAATAAATCAGCCTTCTGAAACATGGAGTTAAGATCCTCGTCTCTTCCCTCTTTCCGGGACCCCTGTGAACACCACCACACATGCCTAAACTCATACATGGCAAATATGTGGCACCATGAAAATGCTTTCAACCTTTCTGAAAATGAGGAATATCTCAGCAGAAATGGAACCTTCATCGCCCTATGGGTGTTAGAAATGAAAAGGTAAAGAGATCTCCAAAACTCAGAGCACAGTTCTGTGAGCAAATGGGCACAGGTAAGTTACCCTTCACAGCAGTATGGAGAAAGAATGTTCTCAGTACCACAAAACCTGCTGAGTTCACTGGAATTCATACTCTGTGCCTTTGGCTCTGCCACTGCATTTGTATAATGCCTTACACCAGCATTGTTTTTATGTCTGTGCAAAGCAGACATAAAAACATAAAGCAGTCTTTAACCACAGTGGCTGCACTTTCAGAAGGTGCAGCTGAGATTAATGTATCTCATAAAACAGTGTCTCATTATCAGGACATCAGTAGTTCAATCTGAAGCCACACAGGAAAGAACAAAATGATAAAATATTGCACCCTTTTTAAAAAAACAAACAAAAAAAAACCCCAGCATTCTCACTTTTTGCCCATTATCTTTAACACAGGGTTGCCAAGGGTTTCTAGTAAAAAAAGTCTAAATGAAGACTTCTAGGACTGTTCCAGGAAGAAACTGTTAGGGGTTTGTCTTAAAGACAAGCCTGTCTAGGCAAGCAAGGGGCTGAGTTTGTGTTGATTTATTAGCAAATTTAACTCTTGGGTGTTTTAATGTTTGCTTTGATTGCTGACTCAAAGACAGGCAAGTTAAGCTTAGAAATGGTTCAGCAGAGAAATGGCAGCAAGAATTGCACTTGGTGCCTTTCTGCTTTCTATGTTCATTTGTAAATGTCTTATGTTTTAAGACTCTCAGGTTCATTAACTCATTTTGTAATTGAGCAGTATACACACAAAGAGCCTGCACTTTCTTTTTACTTACAGCTTTGAAATTACAAACACCATTGAAGCAGACAGATACTTGATCATGTATTTCTGGCAAAGTAAGACTGGTAATTTAGCTCTTTATGCCTCAAGATGCTTCATATCTATATAAGAATCGTGGTGAAGCTGTGTTATTACTGCCTTCAAAGCTCCAAAAACCTTTGTAAGGAGCAGTAAACCCATCTGGGTATGGTTCACTTCTGAGCTAGGAAAAAGGGACATTATATTGGTGAGAAAATCTTTTGCCATGCTGGGCTGAAGATCCAGCCTCATGTATCTCTTTCCATTCTTTCTTCTGGGTGAGTACTGGCAGTCTGACACAGCTCCCAGTGTAGGGAGCATCCCTTATGGGCCAGAGAATGGGTGAAGAGAAATTTTGACATCTAGGGACTCTTTGGTTTAGCAGCAGGGGAGTTTGTGCCAGGATCCAGAGGCCCACATGGAACACTGACTGGCATCCCAGGGGAGAATCCTGGTTTGAATAAATGGCACACCCAGTGGCTGAGTGGCTCCTTTCAAGCCATCAGGTAACTTCACTTTCCTCCCAAGATGCTTTTTGGGTTTCCTTTTTGTGACACCTGCAGGAGCAGGTGTTTCTTGGTTCCAGCTCCAGTAGTTATACCTGAGATGTTTAATGCTTCCTGCATTCCTTGGACTTAACTTTGAAAGTATCCCTGGTTTGAGGAAGAGAATAGACTAGGTGATTCCCCTTCTGGATTGGATTTTTCTATGTTTCTGTGACCTCGTAGAATGGTGTGAACAGACCCAGCTTAGAGTGTCTAAACTGTCAGGTTACATGTCCATATTTTTTTTTTAAACTTTTTAGTTGTTGATGTAGTGGGTAAAGTTTTTGATTGTACATATACACTGTGGTATGACAGAGGAATTGCATGAGCACAAAGAAGAACAAAGACATTTCCTAGATAAATATTCCCTGCATGGGAAATGGCCTTTTATCACTATACACCTCAGATAGCTGATGAATCCCATCTATGTTTCTGAGAAGGATCCTTCTGAAATATGGGAAGCATGGATTCTGGAAATAGCCCTAACACAGGAAATGCCATGAGCTATTTATAGGCACTCTTCTCATGACAGTGCATGACAGCATTCATAGGACCAACAGCAAGAATGAAAGTTTTTAATCATTTTCAACAGGGTAAATCAGTTGCTTTTGATTACAGTCATTCCTAGGCTAACTGCACTGAGTGGAGCTATTCCATGACAGCAAGTCTGCACTGTCCTTCCCAGCCACTCAGCAGATGTGCTGTTTTATAGCACTAAATGGCCTTGGCTGTTTCATGTCAGGGTTATTGCTTTTATAGCAGTATCAATAATTGCTGAACTTGGGGTGAAGAGCATTTTCAGAGCTCTCAGACTGTAATAGAACTAGGTTATGATAATGCATTAAGTGTGGACCTTCTTTAGGGGTGTCAGATGCTGAAGAATTGGATGGAAATCTGGGATGTAATAGCCTGTTTCGTGTGAGGCCATTTTTTCCCTGTAATTCTTCTGTATTCCAAGATTATTGTAACTCTCATGTTGATAGCTGAACATCTCTTTATAGAAAGATGTGTAAAAGAAACATCACGAATGCAGAAACAAGGAGAGAAGATTCCCATCACTGCCACAATTGATAACCTGAGATTGAAGTGGTTTATTTCTTTTTAAATCAGAGGACTTGCTTGCTTTCATATGAGCCTTGAATCACAGCAGGCTTAAGTATTTCCTGCATTGTAACCCCAAGCATAAATTACACAGTATAAAAAGCTATTTGTCTTTCACTAGTGCAGTGTCTTCTCTAGTTCTCCCTGTTCTCTGTCATTTAGTGGAAACCATATTTGATGGGGTAGAATGAAAAAAAAAATATTCCTTTTTTTCTTTTTGGGTGCTTTGTTTTGTAAAATACTTCTCTTTTAAGACTCATCTGCATTCTGGGTCTGTTTCTGCTCCCAGATGGTGCATTTCACAGGCATGGTTCCTGATCATCTTAAAAAGCCTTTTATTAAGCCAAAATAATAATGGGGGGGGAAAAAAAGATTGAGCTATAAAGAGAATAAATAAAATATTCATTTTTCCTTAAACAGATGCTGTTGAAAGAAAGACTGATGGTGAATATGGTGGTAAATGTTTTCAGCAGGAAAGGTCAGTGACAACAATACCAAATTCTCATAAAACTCTTGCTTCAGTAAACGCAGCAATGAAATGAAAGAAGATATTAATATCTGCTATGTGTTTTTAAGACCCATTGCAATAATACTATTGGGCACCTCTTGGAGTGGCTATCAGAATGTTTATTGTGGTACTTGTCCTCTCCAAACAGCACTGAAAATGAAGGTGGTGTAAAGCTGGAAATAAACGTGTTCTTTACAGGTCCTTGATTTCAAGTAATTATCCAAACATACTCACAGTGCTACTCTCCAGTTACCTTTGGACTTTTATACTGGGAAGTTGAACATGAATCTTTTACATGAAACCAAATATAACATCTCCATTCTTTGCATGAAAGAGCTGAAGTATTTAGGAATTTATTTTGTATGTAAATATAAATGTATCTGTATGTATAGAAAAAATTCACTGAATTAATTGTTACATGAATTGCTATACTGCTGTATCAGAATCATTAATGGTTGGGGTTGAAGAGACATCTAGAGATCATCTAGTCCAGCCCTCTTGTTAAAGCAGGTTCACCTAGAACATTGAAGCCCTGCTGATCTACATGTTGGTAATTAAGTTACAAACCTCATAAAGCAGTGAACCTAGGCACTCTCTTAATTGAAGCACTGTTATTTCACTTGCTGCATGTTCCTGGGTGATCATCCCAACTCAAACTAAGTAATTCCATGGCAAGGTAACTACAGAACACTGGCTCCACCTGTCACAGAGTAAACTAACCCTAAAAGCCCAGTGTCTGGATAAAAAATGCTGGAAGAGAAAAATATTCTTCTTTTCACATCCAGGAAAGAATACTTCTGAGCTTCATATGGAAATGGTACTTGATGTTTTATATAAGAATAGCTTCTGGGATACCATGAGTGACAGAAACTCTTCCTTAAGCATAGCCACCCTCTAACCAGGATAATAGTGGTAGTCAACAGAGTGATGTGTTTTAGTTATTCAAGGAAATATATCTACTTTTACCATGATAAACATGGAATAACCCAAGTGCGACAATTTTTAATACTGTGAATCAGTTCTGGTTGATAAAGTTATAAAAAACTGAAAGAGAGAAGTGAGAATGTGCCTTAATGAGGGATGAGAAAGGAATAAACTAGAAAAATGTGGTGCTATGGAAAAATTCCCTTTTAAAGGAAGCAACTTGGCTGTGTCAATGTGTGTGGATAATTGCAGGATGAATCTATTTTCAGGTACCAAACTCCAGCTAGACATCTGCTCTGCCAGTCTTGAGCTCAGCCCTCAAAGAAGCCCTGAAGCAGGAGAATCTTGTTGAGAGGGTGTGGAGGGCACAGTTTATGCAGTGATTTGTTGTGACTCAGGAGGAATCACAACTGAAGGAGCTGTGCTCTCCAAAAAGCAGCAAATTGCAAGGCCTGGAGAATCAGCTAAGGATAGAGACTGGGGAGTAATTTGCCTACTGAAAATCTCAGAAATACACTGTTCAGCCTGTGCTGGGCCTGCTGAGATAGCCTGAGGTACAAGTTATTTGTCCTGATAGCACAAGGACTGCAATGCACAGATGTGTCAGAGACCAAGAAAACAGCTGTGGTGCCTCCCCTCCACTCAGGGTCCTTTAAGTGAGGTGATGGCTGGGAAAGGTGACAAGGCAGGCCAGAGTTAGCCTGCCCAGTGTGCAGGTTGCATGGCACTAATCCCTTTCAATCCTGAAACAATGGGCTTGTATTTAAATTGCAAGCTCCTTAGCAGAGGATTATTCTTTGTCACATTTTCCTTTCCTGCCCCTGGGACTTCACATGATCACAAAGCATCCTTCCCACTTGCAGCACAAGAGTGCTGCTCTAAACTGCAGCACCAGCAGGTAAGATCTGAGCTCACTCTGCTCCTCAAGAAGCAGTGTTAACAGGATTTCATGTGCCAGCTCCAAGGATTGCTGTCCCAAGAGTTCCTTGTTCTGGAGGTGTCACACTCGGTGCCAGCTGCAGGACAGCAGCTCCACCCTACCAGGGAAGCACAGAGGGTGACTTTGCCCCTTCTCCCAGGAACAGCAGCCACAGAAAGGTCTCACTGGGCAGGGCAATACAGCAGGCAAGGAGCCTGAAACCTCCTCCCTGCCAGGCACGGATTAGGCTGGAAATTAATATTTGAACTTTACATCTGCTTCCTCTTGAAAACAAAGAAGCAAAAAATCCCCAACCCACACACATTTCTCAGCATTCACAGCTTGCCCTGTGAATGCTCACTGATAACAAACCATTGCTCCTTTCTTACCCAAAATCACCCCAGCTTCCCCTTGCTGCTACAGCTGCTCGTTGCCAAGTCTGTGTTGGTCTGCAAATAATGTGAAAGATCTGAGTTCTCTGAGGTGGGTGTTTCTCACTCTCCCTACCTGCTGAGATCAGGACACCAGAGAATGGATACTAAATATGAATTACTAACATGGCCACAGTTCAAAAAGCAGCAATAAAAATCTGCCCTTAGCAGTAGGTAGGTATTGGCTTATTAACTGCTCCAAGTAGTGTTGTTATAAATAAAGGCAGAAAGATATGAAAATACTTTTAATAAGGTTTTCAACAATAGCAGTTGCTCAGTGACACTAAGCCATGCTAAATAAAAAATTTCAGCCCCTCAGGAACTGAATGAAAAACCAATAAATAATTAATTGTAAACCAAATAAAAATATATTTGCTAATGTGTCATAAATAAGCCCTCAAGGTGAGGACTTCTTGATGATTTACTGAATGCATGTCAAGGAGCAACACTTGGAGTCAGGTTTATTGCATTTACTGTGGGACTGGGTGCAAAATCCCATCATGTCCCAGGCAGTGCAGTGACACAGGCAGAGTGGTGGCATGTGCCCTTCCTCTCAGGCAGGCAGAAAACCTTGTTCTGGCTCACTCAGCCAAATACTAAAGGATGGGAATCATGATTTTAATCTGCTAAAGAGACCCAATCCTGGAGTTAGGAACTGGAGACTTGTCTCTTCTAAGTGAAGGCATATATTTTCACACAGGTCCTAAAGCAAATTTGATGAGATAGTTATTCTTTTATAAAGTAACACAAAGTATTCACCCAAGAAATCCTTTTTTTTTTTTTCCTCAGTTGATTCACTTTGCCCCCTTTAACTCAATGGATGAATAATGTTTGCTACTTTTCTCTAGTCCTGGCATAGTTCAGTGAGTCCAAGGAAAATCACATCTACATCAAAAAACTGATTAATCCTACTGTGCAGGATGTACCTTAACAACTCTGTGTTGGGAAACTCTGCTGGAGTTTCTTCAGACCAGCAGCAGATTATCAGGCCATAAGATTGGTACTTACCTCAATTTCTATGTCCTTTTGCAGTCTGGGACCTTTAAAATCTTGTGGTTTTGTTCCTAAACAAGAGAAGGCCTTTCAAAAAATTTTTTTGGTCTTTCCCTGCATGTTTACATATCTAAATAACTTAAAAGTTCATCCTGATGTAGTGTAAACAGTTTTAACACTTTGTCATTTGTCACACAACTCGTGACTGTCTCAGGCTTTGATCCTGTGGACTGAGCACCAGTGCATTGGCACTGCAGCTGAAACTGGGGGACTGCACATGTGAAAACATTAAGGAACATTTGTAAGTTCAGGAGACTTGCTTTAGGATCAGGAGATACAATGTCATCTCTGTGCAAACAAAATATTTTTTTTCATGGCTTGTGAGGGGAGCAAAGGCCGTGGAAAGAGAAAAGTGAAACTCGGGGGCATCTGTTTTCACTGAGTGCTGAGACAAAGAGGGACAGTGCTCTGCTATCACTGGAATCATCCTAGGGCCTTGTAGGGAAACAACTGCAGCACTGCTGTGCAGCCTTTTTTCTTTCCTCTACTCATCTGTAGATGAATTTGGCTAAAAAATGACCATGTGGAAAAAAGATGGATCCAAATTTTAAAAAAAGTGTAATCAAAAGACAAGAAAATTGATATGGAGTGTATCTCTTGATGGGAGAACATAAAGGAAATAGTATAATCTGTGGTGCTTGCAGGTGTCTGAGGAACAGCACAGAACAGCACCACATAGCACAAAGGTTTAAATGTGCATCTGTGGAATCATGGAGGTGTTCATCTATGACACACAAATCCAGCACAGATTTTTCAGCACAAATCCTACATCGCATTCAGTCTTCGGAAATACACCGGCCTGAGCTTGCTTGCTTTGCAGAGGGAAATGAGTGCAGTGAAAAGTTTCACTGATCAGGATAACAATATCTGGCAAGAACAAATTCTCAAGACAGTCTGGGAAACTCCAGCCAAGAAAAATTCTGTGGTCTGCTTCTCAAAAACGATGTGGTTTAAAGGACACAGACTGAAAAGTGCCTGTGCGATTCATCCATAACACAACCTAGCACCAACTGGATTCAGCCTCACAAAGCAGATGCCAACACCAGTGCAGAAAAGGGAGAAACTCTCTTACACAATGTGCTGGGGCTGGTGGAAACTACTATGAGCTGAAACAAGGTCACCTACTTTTCCTTTCTGGAAGATAGTATAAATTATGAAAAATTGCCAGTCAGGGTAGTTGGAGTTTGGACTTAAAACCTCAATGAACTGGTTTTAAACCATATGATAACTTCTTTCCTTCATCTGCTGGTGGCTACTGGATAAGGCGATCAGTCCCAAACCTTTACCCACTTTTTGGGACCTTCATTGGCTCCCCCATGATGTGACCATGGGCTGTGAGGCTGTGCCCTCCCTCCTCCACCTCAGTGCATGGCTGTGCAAGGGGGAAAACAGCCCATCCCATATAAAATTGCTGCAGCTGGTTTTTTTGTTTGTTTGTTTTCTTTTGTTTGGTTGGGTTTTTTAAACAACCTGGTATTCAAGCAGAACTTGTCTAGGAAGAGTAGGGGGCAGTTTTCCTAGAGAGCTGGGGCAGGGAGAAGTGATGGTCTGCCTTAGAAATGAGCCTGTTAAAACTCCTGTGGCTGGGAGGTTGCTTCAAGGAAATGAAGCAATAAATCCAGCTGAAAGTCAGAAGAGGCAAGTATCAGTGGACTTATATGTCATTTCTTCATGGACTAGACTGAAAAACTAAAGGAAAACAATTGAAATAATGTAATATGTGGATTTGACAGCAACAATTTGTATACTCTGAATATTTGAAAGGAGCAATTTTGTTATGAGAAGAAATCTTATAACAAGAGAGTAAAACCCTATCCCAAGCTTTGGGAGATTAAAATTGGATCAAATTTGGTGGTTTGGCACTGTCTTAAGTTGAATAGCTTGGACTGGGAAAGGGGCCAGTAGAATGTCTATTGCCAGGAGAAACAAAGAATGAGAGGTACAGGATAAAGCCAGTGAATATCAACTGGTGGCCCATGACAGCTTATGATGAACTGGGAGCTCTGAACCTGTAAATATTCTCTTTCCTCCAAAGACCTTTCTGTCTGTTCCCCAGCACTTGTCATGGGCTCCCCAAGCTCAGAGAGTAATCTCAAGGTCCTGTTTTAGTCAGTGACTATACAAATTAAAAATGTTTCTTAGTCAAAACTCACTTGTAGTTATATTTTCAGAAAGGTCAAAACCAACAGGGGGGAATTTAAAGCGAATATGGAGGAATGTTATTGCAATTTTTTTTAATCACACTAGTTAGGCTGTGCATGAAAAGGAAGCCAAGCAAGCAGGATACAATCAAACATCTGTGCTGAATTGACAAAGAGGCCATTCAGCAGTGGGAATATGCAGTTGCTACTGGCCTGATTAGGTCTTTATTCAAATACATTCCCATTTCCTTCAGCAGAGTTGATGCTGTCATCAGAGGAAGCCCCAATTAATAGAGCTAAAAGCCTGAGCCTTCCTAAGTGAAGCTCACCAATGCATGATGTGTTCAGGATAGGTTTACATAACCCATCTTCCCATGCAAAAAGCCCATTGCAGCATGGTGCTGAAGCTGACTCCTTGCTAATTCTCTGTCTTGCTCTCTTTTGTCTCAGTATCAGGGCCAGATCCCAACTTTGTGGCTCATTTTCTGTTCTGTCTGCTCTAACAAACCCTTGCTGCACTTTGCTGCAAAGGACTTGCTGCTGGTACAGGCTGACATCCTCCTGCACCAGCAACACCAGCACCTTCATGGCCACGAGCCTTGTTGCCAGGGCCGGCTCTGCTTCGCCTGCATGCCACTGGGTAATCCTGTGTGCCACAAGGCAGCTTTGGTTGAGAGGATGGTGTGACTGATGTTTGTCATTCTCTGCCCTTCCTGGCAACCCCAGGCAAAGGAGATGCTCTGCCAAAACCCCCAAACCTTCAGAGCTCTCTCTGCCCGAGTCAGCCTGGGGACAGCATTATTGTGGCTGCTCAGCACTCTGCCCAAGATCACTTCAGGGAGTGCTGCCTCAGCAAACACATGAGCAACAGTTTGGAACAGCCAGGACACATCAATAGGGTGAAGAATGCATTGCTGAGGGCACAAATACGCCAGGTGCTGTGGCATTCACATTCTCCGAAGAAATCCCTTTGCCATTGGGAAGCTGAGAAGCCTCAGAGAAAAGGAAAACAATTCTTATCTCATTTGCTTCTCCTGTGTTGTGCTTGTCTGGAATGTGTTTGGAGATTGTTTACCCACAGGTGATTGTTTCATTGGATTCTGGTGTGAGTTGTTTTCACTCATTGGCCAATCGGGGCCAAGCTGTGTCGGGACTCTGGAAAGAGTCACGAGTTTTCATTATTAGCTTTTTAGCATTCAATAAATATCCTTTCTGTATTCTTTAGTATAGTATAGTATAGTGTTCTTTAGTATAATATAGTATAATAAGTATCCTTTCTGTATTCTTTAGTATAGTATAGTATAGTATAGTGTTCTTTAGGATAATATAGTATAATAAAGTAATAAATTAGCCTTCTGAGACCATAGAGGCAGATGCATCATTGCTGCCTTCCTTGGGGTGCCTGCAAATACTTTGTTTTACTTTGGACTAGACATAATGCCAAGGTTTAACCACACAATTGCTCATTCCCCCTGGGTGGGCTGGGAGAGAACACTGGAAGAGTAGAAATTAATGTCCCTCCTCTTCCTTCTGCTTCCCCTAGTTTATGTGCTCAGCATGGCAACATTTGGTCTGAGGCATCCTTTTGGCCAATTGGGATCAGCTGTCCCAGCTGTATCTCCTCCCAATTCTTTGCACAGCCCCCGCCCAGTTGCTGGTGGTGTGATGAGAGTGGCAAGGTCTTGGCTCTGTGTAAATTCTGCTCAGCAATTACCAAAACATCCCTGAGTTATCAACACCGTTTCCAGCACAAATCCAAAGCATGGCCCCATACCAGTGAAGAACATTAACTCTTATCCCAGCCCAAACCAGCACATGTAAGTCTGGGGTCCTGAACCAAACATCCCCAGTGTCAATGTGGCCACAGCAAAGTCCTGATTCAATCCTCAAACACTGCAGAGAAATCCTTTCCTTTGCTCTCTGGAGCCCCTCTCTCTGTATTGACTTCTGGGAACAGAATGCCCTGAATCTCCATCTTAGCTGAAACTTCAGTGCCTTGATTCTTGCCCTACTCCATGGACCTACTCTCACTTCAAGTAGGTTCTGTCAACATTTTGGACATATCACATGAACTTTCTTTTTGTTTTGATGCTTGACCTTCTTAGTTTGTGCTGTCCTTATTCTTGATGTAAAAATAACAAACCAGACTAAAAATTTTCTCCCTGCCATTGAACCCTCCCTTATATCTCAAGGGACTGTTAATAAAAAAGGGAAGCTTTCCAAGTAGCAAAAAACATAAGTTTTCAGACTTCCTTTTTTGTTGCTTATTAAGACTTCCGACAGTCTCTTATTTTTATTTTTTTTAATATCCTTTTTCCTTCCACTGTTTAGCATCTGTCAGTTGTTTTTTATATTTAAAGCATATGTGTCCCAAATATGATTTTGTGGCAATGCATCTTGTCCTGACCTGTGTTCTTGTTTGTTTTCTTCTTTTGCATTCAAGAATTTCCTTCCATACTTTGCCTTATTTAAGTGGCTGTGGGAAAGTAGTGCAGCTAATCAGACACATCTGATGCTTTTTCCTGTCAAAGGGTAAGCCCAGCTGTGAAGCTTGAGCAGCTTGGGCTGTCCAGAGCTCCTTAACCTCACCCTTTAGCAGCAGTGTGCTGCAATTACTGAGGCACTGTGAGTAGAGGGGCCAGAGGTGGCTCTGGGCTCCCTCCACAACACCAGGGCCAGGCTGGAACAGTGGGAAAGCACTCCAGGCACTGGAGAAGGAAGGATACAGCACAGCCCTCCTCTGCCACAGACTGGTACTACCTGTTCTTTTCTAGGACACTGGGCTGCTTTCCCCACTGTTTTTTCTCTGCCACTCTGTACTGGCCCCAGAGATTAAAGTCCCTTTTCTCTCATCTTTCCTGCCTCATGGTGCCTCTTGCAGCAGGATTCCTGAGCAACAGCAGCCCAGTAATATTCATGTCCAAATGTCTGTTTGAAAAGCACCACTGTTCCAAGCTATATAAATAATCCAAGGCTTTGCTGTAGAGCGTTTGAACTCTGACCAAGACATTTGAAGACATTTGTTGCTATTATCTAGGTTTTATTTTTTACTGCTAATTCAACAGGATTCTCGTGGACACAAAGTTTTTTGGGCTTGCTCTTTGCCAAGAATCACAGAGACTGATGCTCTGATGATACAAGTTTTCTTCTTCCAGTTCCAATAGTCTTCTTTTCCCTTAATTTTCATTTATGTCTCTTCTGATCAACATATCTCTTCTGATATGCATAGTCTTTTCTTAAAAAGGTTCCAGAATAGGATGGTATGTGTTAGCTGGCCTACGCTGCTTTATTTTGGGTAAGAATTAGCCCACTGTGGAAGTTCACAGCTGGCTGGGAGAAACCTGCCAGACTGGCACTTTTCAGTAATAAATCACCTGGCTGAGTTTGTCTTCTCAGTCTCAGAACTACAAAGCCCACATAAGTGTTAAGGTCAGGAAGGTAAACTTGTCTTTTGAAGGTTTTGGTCCCTCAGTGCTCAGGCTGGGGACTTCCCTTTACTGAATATTCCCTCAAATATCTGATCATGGAAGCACCTGCCTTTCATTTTGCAGAATGTATTGAAGGTATGGTTCGATATTTTCTACATTTTCCCACAAGATGGCACAGTTTTCTTATGAACAGTGCATGCTAAGGCATGGAATGCTTTCTGCTCTGACAGTAATTCAAGGAACTGACATACTCTGCACAAGTCAGGTGCTTTATTTTGCTCAGAATTAGTTGATTTATCCTGATTAGTTGTCTTGGAGATTTTGCTTTCTTCCTCAGCTTCTTGTTCTCCTCTCATTCGTTCTTCTCCAAGTCCTAAGAGGACCTGTGTCCATGCCATGACAAGGTGGGCTTCCCACAGCACTGTGTTAGTGGCATGAAAACGTCTACAAGAAATCTCAGATACTGTTTTACCATTTGGAATGGGAGAAAAATAGAATATTTCATAGACTACTAGGTCTTCAACACTGTTTTGGAGAAGTTGATATCAAAGTCACACACACTGAGTAGCCCTGTCACAAAAAATAGAGAACCCCACAGTTGCAGCAGTATTCGAGAGTGAGCTGTTACATCCCCCTACCCCTCTACTCACATTAACAGTTTATTCCCCTTTTCCCCTGGAAAAAAGAGTCAATTTTCCCTGGAAAAAGAGTCAATTACATCAAGTGAGAAGGAATCATTTTAGGGAGAAGGAGAGAGAGAGAAAGAGGGAGTTCATTTTTCCATACCCTACCCAGTGCCTGAGTATGTGGAGTCAATTTGTGCGGAGCTCTGGAGGAGAAGGACCTGGGAGAAGCAGACAGCTGATCAGCTGCTCTCCTCTTGTTTTTTTCCCCTCAGACCTACTAACAGGCACTGAAAAGTAGGCTCAGAATTGGTGCTTTTCTTTTTTTCTTGCACACCATGAACTTGTCTCCTCTTCCTTAAAGTTTGCTGTGGATTGTTTTTGGAATAAAACACATGCTGACCTGCTGCAACAAGTTTCAGTGTTAGAGACTCAGAATTGCTCCTCTCTGGGTAGGAATGTCCTGTTCCTGTGCCTCTTCCATGCCAGTACATCCCTTCTCCCAGACAGAATGACTGCAGGGCATAATCATCTCTTCAGAAATATGTTCTACTTGAACCCTTCAAATCCTATTATGTCAGAATTCACATGACTTTATTTCTCATGCTCCATTACAGGCCAGACTCCTTTATCCCACCCTGAACTTCCCCTAGGTCACTGCAGCTTCATCCCAAAGCAAGTGGCAAGCCAGGAGCCTGCAGCAGCACTGGCAGAGATATGCTTGTTTTGAATTGACTTCAACTGAAACTCCAACTGAGTTTAGCAAGACAAACATTCTAATTTGGGAACATCAACATTGTTCATTTCAGTCAAAAATGTTAAAACAAAATATGTCAGCTTTCCAACACATTATTTTAAAAAAATGGTAAAATACCAGTACAGTTCCTCTGGGATGGAGATTGTGATTCACACTTAGCCTGTCCATAGGCAAAGAGAACCAGTGTGTGAGTGATACAGAAAAGGACCTTTTGAGCCAAACCAAGGGAAGGAATGTAAAAAGGCTTTGCTGCTCAAGGACTTTGCTTCTGAATGACACATCTGGAAGACAGCATCCAAAGAACCAAGTGATTTTGCACAATGCCACATCATAGGATGATGGGGGCAGTTCAGATTTTCATAGTGTCTGGCACTTATAATGCCACCACTTTATAGCCCCCTAAGTACTTATTTGAGGTGAATGATAATGATTGAGCAGCCTAAGAGTGATGCAACATCCCTTCCTCACCTTCCCAAGTCTGCCAGTCAGGCAGGAGTCAATGGAACAGAGAAGTTTTGTCCTTGATTGCTCCACAGAACACTCTAACCCTTGCTCTTGCTAATTTGTCAACTTCTATCTCACTACTTGTATGTTCTCAGGGGTTTATAGACTTTTGTTGTTAGTATTTTAGTCTGAAGTATTTGGATAACTAAAATTGAGTAATTTCCCATCTCTCTTCATTCCAATCTTCTGTTCCAAGGCTTTAGTTACCTTTCTGCTACTACATGATCTTTCCCAGCAAGCTCTGCAGAAGAACAGTGGCTGTAGAGAGATAAGATGCCATTTCTAAGACAGACTTTAAGAGATGTCATTGGAGGTTGATAATTTTTCAGTCACCTTAAACAATCTTTCCTTCCTGCTTTTCTTCATTCTCATCACTTGGGATTTAAATGTATTCAAGTCATGGAGAGATAGAAGAGTGAATGTGACTGCAAGATTTTGTCTCTTGTGTCTCAAGCACAAGCGAGATTCCTCCTGAGCAAGGTTATTCTTTTCAGGGTGGGGAAGGATAAGGAGATTCTGTTTTGTTTCGTTTTACTCAGTATCCAAATGCCAAATAAGGAACTTCATACAATATCAACTCAGGGATCCCAAGCACAGAATTACAGGGTTTCATCCAACAGTGTAGTTGGATGAAAGGGATGAAAATTCTTGCAGCCATCACTTAGATGTGTGACCTGGTAATTTCCCTGCAGCTGGTGGGAGCCAACCTCCAGATCTCCTTGCTTCTTTTAATAACAGAACGAGGAAATCTCTTTGTAGCTAGAACTTTAGAGACAAAGTGCTTAAACACAAGGAAGAGTGATCAGCTCCTTGACCTCAGGCCAGTTTGCAGGGTGGAGAATTAGGTCCATGCTGAGATCTGAAAGTCACTTAATGAAGCAAATAGAAAGGCACTTAGGGAAACAACTAGACTTTGCCAAGCTGGGGAAACAAAGCAGTCCCAAGTGAAGCTCGTGGAGCATGAATGATGCATTGGCATTGTCAACTTGGTAGAGCATGCAGCATACTAAATTAAATACATTTGAGACAGAAAATGGTAAGAAACTTGAATTCAGGGAGTAAAAAACATCATCTAATGTGGTGACTAAATTAATGACTTCATTTTACAACTGGGAAGACCTCACTGGATAACCTCATTTTATCTGATTTTTCAAGAGCAGGCACCAGTCACTCTGACAAATTATGTGTAGGCACACTTGGGCAGGGCTGTAGCAGAAGATGAATGGATGGAGTGGATGGGTGGCCATGTGACAGCACAGAAACCCTGGGAAGGGCTCTGATTCCACCTCAGAGGCAAACCCAAAGTCTCTGCAGCACTGAAATATTGACCCACGTTTAGAGCACTGTGTTGTGTCACTGATAGTTACTAGTTATTATTAATATTATGTTTATCCAGAAGGAAGATGTGTTGATATGAAGCTTCAATAACTGTGGCATTGACATTCTCTGAAAAAATCCCTTTGCCCAGGAGTTTTCTCCTCAGAAGCTGAGAAGCCTCAGAGAAAAGAGAAACAATTCTTATCTCATTTGCTTCTCCTGTGTTTTGCTCCTCTGGAATGTGTTTGGAGATTGTTTACCCACAGGAGATTGTTTCATTGGATTCTGGTGGGAGTGTTTTCACTCTTTGGCCAATCAGGGCCAAGCTGTGTCGGGACTCTGGAAATAGTCATGACTTTTCATTATTATCTATTTAGCATTCAGTAAGTATCCTTTCTGTATGCTTTAGTATAGTATATTATTCTTTAATATAATATAGTATCATAAAGTAATAAATTAGCCTTTTGAGAACATGGAGTCAAATGCATCATTTCCTCCCTGTCATGGGAGTCCCTGCAAACACAATAAATAACCTTTTGCAAAATCCAGTTGTTCTCAGTTGAGCTGCCTAAAGTTGATATCACACAAAGTTTACTATTTGGCCTTTGGATACTGAGTAAAACAAACCACATCCAGGTGCCATCTCAATTTTTCCAGTGTGACTCCCAACTTTGACAGGAAGAAGACTAAAACTGTGTATAATAATAACAGTGCCATCCCTTTTTGACATTGTTGTGAATATTAATAACTAAACAACATTGTATTGGGCATACAGAACAGCACTTTCCAACCTGCAGAGAGAATAGATTGCCTAAAGATGGTAATGCTGGAAGATAAATTTGGATCTCAACTAAAGGGCACCTCAGTAATGTAAATGGTAATGCTTCTCTCTGTGGATTTTACCTTTAAAGAGTACACATTTCCAATTTCTCTATAGACTGAGGAATATGCATTAACATATAGCTTCTTGTCCTGGTTTAGGGCAAATTTGGAAGAGAATTTCCAAAGGAGGGCCCCTCCAGTAAGCAAACCCACACAGCCCCTCCCCCCAACTGGTTCGGGAAGGATTCCTCGGAGAGAAATGGAAAGAACCTGTTTATTTAACAGGCACAGCACACAGAATGAACAATACCAGATGACACCGCTCTGAAAAAGATGACAAATTCAGAAAGTCTCTCTTGGGGGTGGTCACTCTGTTCTCAGTCCCTCCGGCACTGGGGCAGCTGCTGCAGGCCACAAGGTGCAGACTCGTGGTGTTCCCGGAGCAGGTTCGAAATGATCAGAAAAAGGAAAGGAGAAACAGTCCAGGAAGAAATTGGACAGTTTAGCTGAACTAGCTAATGAGCAGAAGCAAGCAGAAGCAAAGCAAGCGAGAGCGAGAGAGAGCAAAGCAAAGAGCAAAAGCAGAAAAAGCAAAAGCTGCAGTGTCTGTGTCCCTCCAGGCTGATAAGAAAACCAAAACAAAACTTTCTCTCTTCAGAGCCAGTGTTAAAGGTACAGAACATAATATCCAACATTAACAGAACACATGAATGGGGATACAAGCATCATAACATCACCCTAGGACATGTTCCCATCAGATGCTCACTCTCAGAGCTGCTCCAACCAGGATTGTAGTGGAACTAAATTAAATTTACATATTTCAGAATATATTCCAGCTGTTTGTTTTTGTTTGGTCGAGTTTTAATTCAAGTTAACTTTCTAGAACCAAGTCAGTCAAAAAGAAGGAAAATAAAAAAGGGGTCGGTGTAGCAGCAAATCCTTTGCATTGAAACATCCCTAATGTAATAATCTAGACCTCAGCCCAAATGCCAATCCAGGCTTGTACTGTCCCAGTGGGGAAACTTTAGCAATATTACAGAAACCATGGTGAAAATCTTATGAAAGGGAGAATATCTCATGTGCTGAAAGAGGCAAAGTTGCTCCAGGCTTTGAAATGATTGCTCTTTCTGCTTTTTAATATCAGAAATATCCAGGACAATGCAGCAATTTATTTCTTTCTGCTGCTGTAAGGTGGAATATGAAAATCTATCAATGCCCTGCCTGCAAATTTCTCATTTCTGAACCTCATGTCACTTCTGTATCCAATGAACACCTTTAAGTTTCATTACTAACAATGACAAAAAAAACCCATATTTCTCTTTCATGGTAATTGTGAGCATACAAAACTGCATATAAAAAGAAATACATTCTTGTATTTCCTATAGTAAAGGAAATGTCATTTAAATTCCAGAGAAATAACAGTATTTTTTTTGTGTGTGTTTTGAAATGGAGTTAAAGTCAGGCATTGTGCCCTCAGTAGAGCAAAGAGACCAGCTACTGCAGTTTGCCTTTGACATCCTTCTCAAAAAGTCAAGGTTTAACCTCCAGGATTTTATTTTTTGTCTTCTGGTCCTTTGATGAGGGTTTTTATCATTTACTTTCCTCTGCCAGTAGGGTTCAAGATTATTAATGGTGATGTTAGCAAGAGATAACATGCAGTGTTTGAGTTTGGGTGGGGTTTTCTTGTCTTGGTAAGGATTTTTGCTTCCGATAATTGTTTTAAATTTGATAATTGTGCATTTCCTGATTCACTTGAAAACATAATAGAAGAGCCTGAAGTGATTTATTTTCTTTTAATTTACATGAATGTGTAGCCCTAGACACTCCTTTAAAACCAATAGACTGAAAAAAGGACAAGTAAGGTAGAAAAGGAAATAATTAAATAATCCAGAGAGATGGATAGCAAGGCATAGTGAAGGCCTCATGTTATAAAGTTACATTTATTTTGGGCAGTTATGACTAACCCTGTGCTGAGTAATAGGATAGGAGGGAAAACAGGATTTCTCCTGGCTCTGTAGTGTTGACAGGCAGCACTTGCACTTCTTGGAGGTGTATAACCTGGAACTGAAAGTCAGGATTTTCAAGGATATTCTTAGAACTGAGCTCTTAGTCCCAAGGGAAGTTCCTGACTCCTCATTGCCTATGATATGCTCGTTCAGCTCCCATTTTTCCTTGTGCCAAATCAGAGATCTTAATCTCTATTCCAATTGCAACGTATCTTTGATTTAATTAGCAATCATATGGATTATACAAGGGCAATAACAATCTTGAAGATGATCACTATTTTGGTCTTGATCTGCCAAAAGCATTAAGAGGAGTCTTATTTTCGGCATGGACACAGTTTCCATGAAACAAGCCTGTTGTTCCTGCACACATTTGCTCTTTTGGAGGCAGCCGCAGCCTCCAGGGCAGGAAAAGCAAGGGGAAGAGAGCAGGAGGCAAGAACAGTGCCTGGGAGCACCATAAAAAGCAGCAGTCACTGTGGGTTCAGGAATTTGGGAGCCCATCTGCCACCAGGCAGTGACCTGATTCCTCTCTAGCATATACAACTTGCTGTATGATTTTGAAAAGCATGGATTATTTTGGCAGTTTCTGACCTGCTTCCCAGAAAGCTTTTTGCAAATCCAGGCACTGAGAACAGGAGAGTGCTCTGCTGAGACTAGAACCACTCCTACAGCAAAACATGCTAGATAGTCTACTTTTGGAAAACCAAAAAAAGTCTGTCACGGTTTGAAATGATTTTTCATCGTGAAATTGTTGAAGAGTGCTGTGAGATGGTTGCCCAGAGCTGCCCATCTTGGCCTGACAGTAAGGCACAGCTCTGTGCTGGTGGAGCCAAATCTGGGAGCTGCCAAGGAAGGACCAGCAGAGGAGCAAGCTGGGCTAAGAGCCTGCAGCAAAGTAACAGTGCCAAGATCAAATGTGAGTCACCCAACCTGGTGCTACTCACAGAGACAAGGGTTTCTGACTCTGAGAGTGATGTCTCTGCAAAGCCACAGGTGAGAATGAATAGCTTCACTGAGGTCTTGGTGTAGATGAAGAGCTTCCCATGTCATGGAGCTGAGATTTTGTGGGTGTCAATTTGGGCTATTAATCTGTTGGAAAGAGAGAAGAAATCACACAAAAGGACTAAAAAGAAAAGGAAAACTTTTTCTATGTGTTTCTGGAGAATTTAATTGTATAACCTTTGTGCTTCTGCTTCCAAAAGGAGATAGGATGCAGCCTGGCTCTGTCACTGAGCTTTTAAAATAATTTGATTTTAATCTCTGTACTGTCCTACCTAAAAAATAGACTAACTGACAGAAAAGAAAAGAAAGAGTCAAACTGCAGGACTTTGAACTGCAGCAATCATTACTGTATCGATACAACAAAAGATGAAACTAGCAGCACTGCGAAACACAGAGGCAATTGTGAATAGGCTGATGTAGGTATAAATTGTGCCACAGATTCCAGTAAGGCTCCTAACAAAGGTACAACAGATGAGCCACAGACCAAGGCACAGTCACTTAAAGGCACTAGAATTGAGGACAATTAGGAGATGCAGCCCAGCATATCCAAGGCATTATGGTATTTTCACAAAATGGGCTTAAATGAGAAGGGAAGGATACAAACCCACAACCTTTTCTTTCTCTCTTTCTTACTTTTGGGAGGTGTAAGAGCCCTGCCTTATTACAATTGCCATTTCCAAGCCTGGTTAAGTAAACGCCCTCTAGTACAAAGTGCAAGGCCCTTTGAAGACAAAGGGTGAAGACTAAAGTGATATTTTATTGTTAGCCACAATAACTGCTCCTTGCAGACCAATAGTCAGGAGATGCTAATTCATATCTCAGTCACACATTTCACTCCAGCAATTTGTCCATCCTGCTCTGCAGCAGAGAAACCCAGAGTCTGCAGAAAAATCCAGCCAGCTGTGTGCATGCAGCAAGGCTCTGTGCTAGTCTGTGCTGGAATGCCCTGGCTGGTTCTCCAGGGATGAAGCCTCTGGATTTCTGCAGAATTTAACCTGTGAGTTAGATATACAATGGGAGGCCTCTGCATGTCAAAAGGGTTTAAAAAGGAGTTCAAAGCTCTGTTATTGTAATGCTTCTTATATTGATTTTTTTTTAGTTATCACCTCAAGTTTGTAGTAGGACTCAGGGTCCAACAAAATCCAACATGTCAGAGCAGTGGGACAGCAGAAAGGCAGGGAAAAGGGAAAACCTTTCCTGTGGACATTGATGAAGGGAAATCCACAGGGAGAGTCTTGGGAGTAAATTGAAAGTTTTCGCTCCAAGGCCATAGATTTAAACAGAAAAATTTCCAGGTGACAGGCAACCACTCCAGGTGTTAGGCATGCTGGTGACTTATCATCTCCAGATGCATCCTGCCCTGCTCTCAGCTCCTGCAGGCAGAAGGTAAGACTACATCAATTTAGTGGTGACCCAGTTGCTGATCTGCTGACATCTCTCCCTAACTGAACTTCACCATCCCTCCACAGGTCATTCCTCTGTTATTGGTGGCCTTTCAGACCATGTCTCCCCTCTGTCTGGAACAAAATCAGAGAGACCCTAAGAAACAAGGATCACAAACTTCTTTCCTGCGTGCTTGTCCTAGACCAGGGCAGAGTGAACTCATAGGCACCTTTAAATTGCTCCAAGATGAGCACAGTGGCAGCTTGTTCTTTCCAAAGTTAGCTGTGCTGAGTTGCTCTTTTTTCTCTAACAGGAAAAAAGTGTTGCTCATTGTCAGTGTTGTTCATTGTTACTGGTACAAAAGCTCATCTCAGAGCTCTGGCAGCTTTTGCAACGTTATCACAATTTTTCATGTAACTGGTATTTGGTTGCATAAGGTAGGACTACAGTAGGAGCAGTGAAGTTTTTAAAGCACAGAGTCCTCTGGTATATTGGCTCTTTTGACTTCCTTTACACAGTGTAGTCTTACCTAATGGAGTTTTCTGGGTGCTCAAATATGAACATTTTATATTTAAAAAAATGATGGAAGAACATTTCATTTAGAACTGAATGTGTGGGCTGGTACCCGAGCTGAGAAATAAATCATTGTATTATTGTTGTGGTTCTCCTTAGACCCAGGAGATTTAGTGTGTAAGCTGTATTTTAAAAGTTAACAAATTTTCATATGGAAATATAAGGTAAGATGTTTAGACAACTTTAACACAAAGAACTGTATAGAAGTATTATTCAAAGCATTATTGACGGAAAAAAATTATCATTGCCCCAGAAACAGCTCCTTGGAAAATATTTTCCCCCACTCTGGAGGCATGAATATTGAACATCTTTTATCATAATCAGCATTTTTTTCCCACCATTTTGTTGAGAAACAATCACTTTAAATTCTGAATGATCCAATTCTTGTGCCCATTTCTCATATCAGTCTGGCATAATTACACTTGCAGAGTGATGAAAACACAGCTTTGTGAGCTTATTGTCTCTGAAGTAATTGCTATTTACCCTGGGATATAAAATTTAAATCACATCCTTTTTGACATATACCTCCTCACCCACAATAGGAGACTCTGCAATCACAAGTGAATAAACAAATCTGATGGTTAGTCAGAGGAACCAAGCCTCCAACTCCAGCTTTGTGTCTCATCTTCATTTCCCAAAACCATTCTAAATACAGAAAAAGGTGTCAAGTTACCAACATGCTGAAAATAGAAGCCCTCAAAGCTCCAAGTCAAAGGAAACTACAAACTCAACCAAGTGGCCTTGTGACTTCCCTTCCAGCCTAGTCCAACTTGTCCTGGCCCGTCCCAAGATAGTGAGATTTGGGTCTCCTAATACTGCAGGGTTTGGGACCACACTGGGACAGTAGCATGAGTTATAAAAACAAAGCTGTGTGCAGCAATGGGAGACAATTTTTTTTAAAAATAAAAGTGTTTAATAGGACCAGTGGAGTGATGGAATTATAGCTGGCACAGTTCCTAGCAAGTGTTTACTTTTACAAGCCAAGTGTTTTTTGTTAAGACAAATTGTGTCAAGCAGCATGCTCAGCCCACATACTTGTCTGTTCCCTGAGGATACCAGGGCTGGCCTTGATATCCAAATGAGGTCAGAAGAAAATTTCCATCTCTACACTATCTTGCTGCTTTTAAGAAGTGAAGAAGAGGAAAAGGGACAGCCACAGAATTCCCAGCAAGAGGGGCTTGTGTGGCTTCCACTTGGGCCAGCAAAGGTCCAAGAGCCCTCTGTGTGCAGTTTGCCAAAAGCCTCCCTGGGAGGTGAGGGACACTCAGACCGAAATCAAAGCCGGCCAGAAGGGACTCAAAGCTTTCAACAGTAACATGAGACTGCCAAGGACATAGCTCTGGATGACACACCTAGGGTTATTTTAGCAAATGAGTGTTTCCACTGCAATGTGGATGCTCACAAAGATGCAGCAGCCTGAAGGAAAACAGGGTGACTCGATTACAGCGTTATGGATAAGATAGGTGGTGTTGAATTGTATAGCTGCATGAGTCACAAGGTAAACTATCCCACATTGCTCCTAAAACAGCTTCGACTTCATAATCAATGAGAAACACTTTTTCCCATTTCCTATTCTCATTCTAACATAATTTGTATGGTAATAGAACACTGAAGCCTCAATCAGGAAAGCACCAAGCACGGAACAATCGAGGGATTGTTACGAGGCAATGTTTGTAACAGCTCTTCCCCAAGTACAATTTTATGGGCAGCAAAATCAGGACATAGAATCTATCAAATGAGACCCAAGTTAGGAGAAAACAGCCTAAATGTATTTTCATCAAAAGTACAGGAAGCAATAGGGTTCTCTTAAAACTTGCCTCACAAAAAGTAAGCACCAGTGAAATGAATCTGTTGTCTGTGTAATGAAGCTGTCCAACACATTTTTTTGAGTTAATAAATTAGCACTCCTCAGTGCAAATCATAATAAATTCTTATGTGCAATAGCACAGGCACAGCTGAAGTGAAGAATGGATCAGACACTGAAATATTGGCCCTTCCCAGTCTCTTCTCTTGTTTTGGAAATCAGTTTAGAGACGGATTGATTTTCCTGGGCTACAAGCAGGTTGCAGGCAGACAGCTTTCCCTACTGTTTGTTTGGCTGGTTTTTAATAACATATTTTTACTTTTCCTTCCTTTTTATTCACCACCTGCAGGGCTGCTTGGGCAGAGGAAAAGAAGCAGCGTCCTAAGACATTTCTTACCAAGTAGGGGCCATGTCCTGGAATTTGGGTTGGATGCTTATGTGCAGAAGTTGCTCCTCTGTGTGTGGGTTGCTATTTTTCTTTCTTTAGGATAGCCAGACTGTTTTAATCTTTTCAATAATAATAATCATGTGTGCAAGGAAGGATATTTTTTTGTCTATTGAAGCAGCTGGACAATAATTTCAAGGAGAGGGTAAAGGAAAGGAAATAACTTTTTTATATAGTTCTTGATACAATATCTATGGTAATAACACTCAGATTGCTATGTTTGACAAAGAACATATATATATGTATATATATGTGTGTATATATATATGTATATATGGGGGGAAAAACACAGGCAGGGCAGGAAAGGTGGCTAAGGAGAGTGATGCATATAAAATACCTGGCTTAGTCTGAGAGGGTAGGAATAGGTAAGATGGAAATTGCTGGCTTGACTGATTTCTTCCCTGGATACCTGACATGAGAAGCAGTGTTGGCTACAGCCCAGCTGATGGGACCATTTCACAGCTTGACTGCAAGCCAAAAAAGCCTGTTGGGTCTCTGTGCTCCATTTGGTTTGTTGCCACAAACAGAGAATAAAGCAGCCAGCAAACACCCAGCCATGCTGACCTCCCCTCTGCAGCTGTTTTATGGCTGCTTCAGCAGATGGAGGCTTTTTGGTGTAAATGTAGAGAGCTACTGGAATGATGGAATGGTATTTTCACTGTTTTGTCACACAAGCATATTTGGAGGCATATGGGGGATGTGATCTGGTTACTCCTGTGTCTGTGATCTCTTAATTTATGCAACACCTGCTGAAGTGAAGGGTGAGATTAATTTTGCTTAAGTCTAAATGCCTGCCAGGTATTTCCCCTGGACTCTTTTCATGCTTGCTGGACAGAATTTGACATTTTTAGTGAGCCGATAGTCTTGGTCTCCTTAAGTGTCCCCTTGAGTTTAAGTGAATTATTCAGTGTCTTTTCCTCTCCCCTCGACCTTTCAGGGTGGTTAGATAAAGATTCCAGACATAAATGTCTGTGCTGTAAACAACTTAAATGAGATCCCACAGAAGATGTCTGGACCTGGCAGAACCATGATGCATCCATAAGCATCACTCCTGCAGTTAGTGGCAGCCTTGTCTCCCCAGGTGAAATGCTTACAAGAAGAACTTTGCAAAAAGACTTTTCCTGGATCATGGCAATAATACCTACCAAAAAAAAAGAAGAGGGAATTTAATAGGCAATACTTTCTAATTACTAGAATAATGCTAATAATACTAATATTAATATTAATGATAATGTGCCTTGGCTTGCTATCTTCTCAGTTTGTTTGTTTTTTTTTTTTCCTGCAACAAGTCTTTATTTAGCTCTTCTGTCACTATGAACTGAGAATGTCAACATTTTGTTTACAGAACTGGAGACACATCTAAAGGAGAAAAACAAACCCACTAACACTCAGAATATAGTTAAATCTGATTCAGCTTGGTTTTATATCTTTTGTGGAGGGTGAATATGGAGAGAGCATCTGTGCAGGACTCATGTACATCTTCATGCAAAAAATATTATTTCTCCGGGTTACCACCTCAAAAAGATACTATTCCAGTGTCTTCATTTCCATATTTCAAGGGATACTTTGTTCCCTTTTGATTGCAAATGCATTTCAGAGATGTTTCAACTCTTTTCTGCCCTTGTCACTTCTCTAATCACAAAGTCTTGTGGTCTTTTAGGCAGCTGCCAGACATACAGGGCAGGAGTAATGAGATATCATCATGCTTACTTCAGAATGAATCTCTTATGAATAAAGGAGGATGTCAGAATTCCAGGTTTTATATGCTGTTCTAAATATCTTTTTCTGAAAGTAAGACTAATTCCTATTATAAGATTATATATGAATTATATTATATTGAAAAAGTGCCTGAAAAAATGAAGTCCCATAATTTTCAGAATGTAATTTCATTCTGTTTCCATCTGCAAAGTTTTCCCTTTCTCTGAAGTGAAGGCAAAGATCTGCACAGGTGTAACAATCACTTTATTTCTGCTTCAGCAGAATTTCCATTGCTGGGTTTTGTCCACCCCACAAATGGTGTCAATGGGGTCACCTGTGTTTGATCATTAGAGGGAATGCATGTCCTTATCTGCATCCCACACTTGACTAGAAGTGCAGGCCTCCTCATCAGGCTGCAAGTGATTAATTCAGTAGGAGCATCCTTTTCTTGATGTCAAGGAAAGAAAGGTCAGTGCCAGCAATTGCTGATTAAGTTTAGCAAAGTGAGGAAAGAAGATTAGCAGGATTGAGCTTTGTCACCTCTTGCTTTTTGGTTCAAGTCTTCAGTGAATGAAAAATCATCTGTGCCTGATTAGAATTCATGTCTGTCAGAACATATTTCAAAGAGACAGTAACTTCTACATGGCTCAGGCTGAGGTAAGTCTGGAAAATTCACCTTTCTTTACAGAGAGTTCAGCAAAGACAAATGAACATTGATGAGACTGGAAGATTATTGGTTCAGAGAAACTTTTCCTGAAGTTTAACTGCAGCCAAGGATTCTGAAGGATGCTGTGGATTTTGACTGCCACTTCTCTCCTACCTTCCATGAATAGCATATGAAAGTGGTGCAGGGAAAGCTTTCTTTAACTATAGCTAGAAGTCCAGGCTTCTTTTTATTTAAATTGATTTTTGCCATCAGCAGGGAGGTAAGCCCTGGTTATATTATTCAGGAAATAGCCACACATTTTTTGAGGAGTGTGAAAAGTTCACTAGATCCCTTAAAGAAATAAAGGTTATACAAGAGGAGGAGGGGCAAATATCAGCAATATTAAGCCTGCAAAAGTCAAGCTCATTTCTGATGGTCAGTTGTATAAGAGTAAATTTTGGCACAATATTTTTAGGGCAAATATGATACACAGGAGGAGTGGGCATGGAAGCCAGCCTAAGATAACCTGCCTGATACTCAAGGGATTTATTAGCAAATTGCACAGCATGAGAGACTGTTACTGTCATGTTATTGTACCTTACTTTTGTTAGGTATTGACTGATTGCAGGGCCAGCTCATTGCCCCTGAAGAACAGAGAAATTGGAAAAGAGAGGCAGCATTCTGCTTTTCTTGAAAGAGATCTCATTTTCTGTCTGTAGGTTCTAGAAATGTGAAAAACAAAAGAAAAAAGAGAAGATTGAAAAGGGCAAGACAACATCTTAGTTAAAGTTCCATGTGTAATTTGTTAGTTATTTGTACAGTTTTACTTACAGCAATTGTAAAGTGCTGAGAACAAATCCCAGAAGATAAGCTCCAAAGTATTCCTTAAGGAATTCTTAACCTGACTTAGAAGGGCTGCAATATCTCACAAGCCGTACATGTGAGAGTGAATTCTATGAATAAAATGTTAAATGGGAAATAAGGTATTTCAGTGCCCTGAGACAGTCACTTCTTGCAAGCAAGTCTACAGCTCTGGTACAGACACCCAGATCTCTCATCTTAGAGGAGCTGCTGATGTGATTCCCTTCCCTTGGACAGGAAAAAGCAGTCATGTGTCCTAGGGCAGGAGCAGCAGTGGTGAAGGAAGGGAAGATTTTGAGTGCTGCTCCTGTTCATGAAGTGCTGGTTCCCATAAATCATCTGGAAGGTATGTACTAGGACTGCTGTTGCCATGATTTTAGCCTGGAGCGTTTCCCTGTGCTCCTGGGAACCTGCAGACAGAGCAGAGGTGGGAGCATCTGGCTACTGACAGCCAAAGCCTGTTTGACCAGCTCTGGGCACAAGTGATGTGACCTGAGCAGGAATAACAAAACAGCCTCTGGGAAGTTTGGAAACCAGACTCAGACAAAAGGTTCTGGGAGCCAAAACTCTGGAGAAATAATTCTTTTTGTTTGAGCAATTTCTTTACTTTTTTCCCCTGCCTGGGACTGTACTGCTGCACTTTACATCAGTTTGTCTCCCCTGTGTGTTTAATAACTCAGTTGTTCACAGACACATAACTCAGGTAACCAGGTAGAATGAGTCACTATTCACCACTGGCCATGTCCCAATGCCAGATTCCATCTGTCATGAAGCAACAGCTGTGAACAGGAAAGCTGCATCAGTACTACCATAAGGCCTTTAAGGAATCTCTTTCTCTTGGTGACACAAAAAAAGAAGAGCTTCTTACTGCATTGTAGAAATCTCTACATTTGGAAGCTCACAAAGTCAAAGGTACATGCAGATTGCAGAAACTATGAGACAGATTCACAGAAGAATGCTCCCATCAGTCTTCCCCCATTCCTTCTCTCTGCTCTCTACCTTGGCAGGAACTTTGGGCTTCACTCTGAGAGGTCAAAGACTTCCTTACAGAGAACATCAGAGAAAGAAGAAGCAATTCTTGTCCTGAATGGCTCTCTACACCCAGCTGTCTGTGAAAGGATGTGCAACCCTTCACAAGATTGCAATTACGTTACCTTGGAATTCCTGCTTTGAAATAGACACAGCATATTTAAAGCTAAACCCAGCCTTTGGAGCAGTACCTTTGAAAGTAATCAGCAAATTAATAGTGTAAGACTATGTTTCCTGAACTGAAATTCTGTAATTCTTCGAGTCCATTTTTCCCAAATTTCCCCTTATTTATCTGCTTTGAGCTGAGAATGTGTACAAGACTTGGCAGGGTGGTGGCCTGGTGGGAATGCTGATCTCTCAGAGAGCTAACAAGAGTGTTTGTATCTGTCTCCATGACTCAGGCACTGATTTTAAGTTATTCCCCTCTGAGGGCCAGAGGCTGCCAGCTCCTGTGCTGTACTGTGGAATCTCACATGCACCCTCTGGTAAGCTCTGCTGCCAAAGGTCTCATTTGGGGATTCCACATTGGTTTCAAGGAGATATTTCATATTTAAGTTCAGTGCTTGCTAAAGCAGCTAGTAAAATTACATATAAGAGAGAAAGACTATCCACTCCATCATGATTTTTTGTTGATTATACTCCTCTACTTGTCCCTAGAGATGCTATCTCAGCACTGCTATCAAGATAATTCCCTGCTTTCTTTGGCAGATCATATGGTCTCTCCAATGTGTGCAGTTATCAGCATGGCAAAGTGAAAGGGAAGCAGAGCAGAGAGAGACTTCAAACATCAACCATTTCCTTGTTTTTCTAGTCTAGAAATGTCTGTTTTCAGAGACCGTTTCTGTAAGGCAGAAAAAGAAGCTGGCACAGAAGGTTGTGGTTGTGGTTGGTTCACCCACAGCAGCAGGAAATAAACATCAGCCACCATACCTGAATGTCCTTTCTCTGACAGATAGCATTCTTTTACAGCAAACCCAGAACCAATGCTGAGAAATGTTTTGTCTCTGGAGTCTTCATGTTCTTTAAAATAGACCCAGTGGGACTGGAAGCTGAACCTGTGGTTTTCACAGCCCTTAGGTGATCACTCCTGGAATTTGCTGCTAGGAGATACTTCCACAAATTCCTCACACTCATGATTTACCCCACTGTGACAAAGCCTGCCCAGTTCTGAATAGAGGTATAGAAATAGACAAGTTTTATTTACCTGGGAGCTGGTCAGGTCAGAGGTCATTTTTAGTAACCTTCACCTCTCCAAAACCTACATGGTCTGGTCTCAGTTAGCCCTAAGGAAACATTTCCATTGATAATTCCATGTACCTATGATTTTTTTTTTTTCCTGGCAGTTCTTTCCTTTTCTAATCCTTTTCTGCAGTGGTAAAAAGCATTTGATCTGCTACTTATTTTAGAAGTTTGGTACATATGCAAGGAGAATAGATTGTAAATCAGCACAGGATGCTGTTCTCCCCAGATGAATAGCCCTACGTAAATGTAAGGAATCAATCAATATTTGCTAATCTAGTTTATTTATGTGGTGAATCATCTTGGATCCTACAATTTTATTTTAAAGACTAAAGAGAGCCACCACTTTTAAGATGAATTTTCTTTCCCAATAAGCTCCATTTAAAAGAATCTCATGAAGAAGTTTCTAGTTTGAACCCATCCAGCTGTAGACTCCTTGTCATGCAAATTTTAGGTAACAGTACAACATAATTCTCCATTACTGCTACACTTATACCTAGTTTGACTTCCAGTACAAGCTCTAAAGCACATGCCAAGCAATTTATTGGGATAATGTAAATGAACCTGAAGTGAGGTGTTATTTTCCAGCTGCTAACAGCATTTATTCATTTTTCATCTCAGAAATTATGTAGGTAAAACATGTCATGTGCTTAAGAATCTTTTAGTAGGCCTATCCAGCATGTATAAGGAATGAAAAAAATCATTAAATTTAAAATAGAAGAAAAATAACATCCTATGAAAATGTAACTTGCTTAAAGGATTTTGTTTTCCTCTCCAGTGGTTTTACATTCCACAGCCTATGGAGTTCTTTAAACAGGAAAGGAACAGATTTTCTTGGACTTTCTGGCAACTCCTTGAAAGTGAATTCAAAACAATTTAAATCTCTGAACACTTCAGTGTTGCCAGCCAGAGGAATGAGCATTGCAGCAGAATGCAACACCTGCAGATGTATTCTCCCAAGTTTGTGGCTGCCTTCCACAGAACAAACATCGTGACATTGCTTCTACAGGTGTCCCACAGAATTCTGTTGTCCCAGCTCCTCTGCCTGTGGAAAATACTCCACACCACAGCCCAGGCTCAGGCACTGCTGTGGGCAGGATTGCAAAGGTTTTGTCAGGATAAAAAAGGGTAAAACAGTGTCAGCCAGTACAAGCAGCAGGGCAGCAGGAATATTCACCTCCCTTCTGTCCCATTCCTTATCTGGGCACATAAGAAGGCTCCAGACAGCCAGGACAGCACCCAGGACCTTGGTCATTCATAGCCTGGGTGACAAGAGCAGGTTTTTTCCTTGGGGTGGTGAATCACAGAAAATTAGGGCTGTGAGGGACCTCAGTCTAATAACCAGTTTATTCATCTGCCCTAAGGCAAGATCTACTGGACTGCCCCAAAAATGAGAGATGCTTATTTAGCTCTAATGTATTATTAAAATCTATCAGCAACAGGCACACCACAACAACCAGACAATTTATTCCTGTGTTTTGCTCTACTTTCAGCTGCAATTATTACCAATGCATTTTGCCAGAAGCTTTACCACCATCTTTCTCAATGTAATCAAAGTCTTGTTAAGAAATCCCACTCATTGGCTGGAAACATATTTTAATTTCCCTTTTATCACTTCTGGAAAATTTTAACTCTATTTCAGCAGAGGGTGGAGATACCTGAAGGTTCCTCAGTGGTCCTTTTTTCTCCTTGTTTGGAAAGATATTTTCTTTAAAAAGTACCAGAAGAATTAGGCTGCCACTGTAAGTTAATGGTCTCAGTTATTTAATGATAAATGTAGGGGATTCATAGGAACAATACTGGAGAATTAAGTCCTTGTTGCTTCCTGTTTTCTGGATATCTTCCACCTTAGTCCAAAGGGTTGTCACCCTTACTGGGGAGGATGCATTTGTTCAATAGTACAAGATTTTTCACCTAAATAGTAGAAATGGGGAGAAAATTAAGGTGATGTTTGGGTTAACCATGCAATGAAGGTGTGTTTAGTGCAATCTCTGACATTACTGTACTTTATGAGAACCATTCAGATGAATGAATGCCTTAGAGTAATAATCTTGGTTTATATCTGCTTTGATATCATATATATCTTCTATAATTCATTATTTTCTCCCTATAAAAAAACCTATAATATTTGGCTTTATAACTGTAAAACCCTATAAAATGTGGTTTTATAAAAGGTGACAGAAGACAGTAATGAACACAAACCAGACAATTCTAGGGGGCAGAGTGATCCCACCTGTGACTGTGGTGCTTTGCAGAGGCAGTAGATGAAGCAATGCCTTCCTACAGGCTGTAATTCCAAAAGAAGTACCAAAGCATGTCTGAGAACATGTTGAGCACTTGGTTTCCCTTCAAACATTCCTTTGCAATTAAATACATTATTATTTTAAGCCTCCACCTCTTGCACTGGGAAAGTTGCTGATTCCCACTGCAGAGATTAGGAGGAACATAAAGAAGAGATGGGAAATCAAGCAAAAATGTTACCTGTTGGGATCTTCTGTGGCCATTAAAGTAATTAACAGTACAGCTGTTTGCAGCCAGTTGGAACGAGTTTGCAGTGACCCCTGCAATGAGAAGTAGAGACAAGGAAGTCAGGAGAGTAGAGAAATGGGAGGTTTTCAGCTGTCAGAGGAAAATAAATTGGCTGGCTCTACCCCTTTCCACGAAGCTGTTGAGAAGGCACATCTTGTGCTTCCCAGCCAGCCATGCAGGCTGCAGGAAAAGAATGGTTTGGGGACTCTCCATTTTCCCTCCCCAAAATCCTAATCTTCTGAATAATAATGCAGCATGTTTGCTGCAGAAGCCACGAGAAGGGAACAGAGAAAACAGCTGGTTAGAGACTGAGGCTGTTGGAAACCACCTGCTGAAAATGTGCATGCATACACTTCCTCATTTTTTTATTCATGTCAAAAAAAACCATTCATTGCCACTGGAACTTTAAGCTGATACATCCTGAGATCAGTGTCCTGGGCTAAAAGGGTAAGGGAGTCAACTTGTTCTATTACACTGAACATGGTGATTGAATCTCGTATTCTGAGCAGGACCACTTGGTTGAAACAGTAGTTTGAGGGATATAATCTTGATTAGAGCAATCAAGTGATGGCAACCAGTGAAAACCACAATTCTTTACAGAAGCCTGGTGAGAACTTTGCTTGAGCTACAATCAAGCCAATACACCAAGGTGGTGTTTGCTACCTGTGTACTGCCTTACTCTGGAAGGCAAAGAACTGATCTCTGGAAGACGAGAATTAACAGAAAAGGACTTTTTTAATGGTATGAGAAACACAGAACAAGTACAAAAGCAGCATCTTGTTCATTTAAGTAAACACTTCTAAAGATCACTTTTCAGTATGAAAGCAAAGCTTTCCACAGAACACCAAGAATTGAGTGGGTTGGGAGAGATCAGAGGTAAGGGTGACAAGCAATTGTGGCAGCAGGCAATGTAAGGCACTGTGTACTTTTTCCTAGGAACTGAACTGAAACTAGCATTTCCTTCAGTGCATCACAGAATGAGCCATAAATTCATTTGCAAAATTGTCTGAGCATTTGAATTTGAGCATCTTTGGCTTCAGCTGAAACAGACTTGAAGAGGAAGAAACTAACAGCAAAGATGAGTTATTTCCACCTTGAGGTTCATACTAATTTTGTTTGCTTTGCTACCCTTTCTACTACTCCTGCTAGATATTAAAAATATCCAACACAGTAAAAATCCACTCCTTTCCACTGTGGGCTTTGGCATATGACAATTCCCTCTAGAGACAGCCATGAGATGTGGAATTTCTGAGCTCAGCACGTGCCTAGTGAGAGGCAGAGGAATATGTCTGTCCTCAGTGGTGATCAAAAGGAGATGAAAAAGGGGGGGGATTCTGACTGTGACTTGAAGTGTGGATTATTTCTGCCCTTCAGAAATAAAAGCCAAAAACTTTTGCTTGTTTATTGTATTACTATTCTAGTGAAGATGTGAAGAAAGATGATAAAAACGTAAACTGGTAAATAATTCAGAAAAACACTTCTAGTCTGAGAGATACAATTTATATCATTTTAGGCGAAAAAAAAAGAGAAAACTGTCATAATCTGATTCCTATCATCTCTCTCTTCTGTAACAGTTTTTGCTGAGGCTGAAACAAGCACATCCTTACAAAAATCTCTGTGCCCTTGATTTTAATATTTCTGGTTTACAGGGTATCTACTCCAATCAACAAATAAATCATTCCAATGACCAATCATTCCTATGGTTGGAGTGCTATTCTCATTGAATTCTGGTTCCCACAATGAAATCCTAATCTGTGGTGTGGCAGTTTGGCAATACTCGGAGATATTTGCAACACTGTCACAATGACATTGGCTGCTGTTCATTATGCTCCTGACTGGAAGAAATCTCAGAAAGAAACAAGTGAGTAAGCAGTTTCTATAAGTCAGTATGGGCCAAAGCTCAAAGAAGTTCCAGGAAAAAAAAAAAAAAGTGAAGGCTTTTAGCTTTATCAAAACAAAATAAGTGATGCTGAGAGGCTGCCCATGACTCTGGGTACCCACCATCAATCTAAGAAGAAAGGTGCCTGCCAGCCTCAGGAACAGCAGCTCAAAGCCCATAGGGAAAGCAAGCGACCCCCAACGAGGGGAGAAAGATGAGGAGGACTCCATATTATCAGAAAACTAATTAATTACTTTATTATACTATATTATTCTATATTATATTACAACTGAATCTGCAAAAGCACTCACTGCACTCAGAATCTCGTGACTGCCAGCTGACAGTCCTGACTCATACACGTGGATCCAACTGGCCAATGAATCAAAACACTCACACCAGAATCCAATCAAGCAAATTCCTTCAGGTAAATAATCTTCCTCAATGCATTCCACTTGTTCCAAAACACAGGAGCAGTAAATGAGATAAGAATTGTTTTTGCTTTCTCTGAGGTTCAGAGAATGTGAATCTCAGAAACAGCCTTGGGAGGTTGGGCCTTGCTTTTCTCTGTGAAGAGAAATGTGGCTACAAAAGCCAAAGGGGACAAGTCTCCTTGCCCTGAACTTGGGTGTCCAGGGAATATGCCCTCCCTTCCTCGGCATGCTGAATATCTGGATAGCTGACCACTCACAGCACCCTGACCTAGGCTAGAGGGAGTAATGAAATAGTTCCTGTTCTGCTTTCAGAAAGGGCTGAAACAAAAGAGCACCTGTCTGTTAAAGTACAAGAAAAGGGCTTTGAGTTACAGTGAAAAGGCTGAAAGGCAACAGAAGTTGGTGTATGTTCATCACTTTTCATGTCATGTAGCCTTGTTGTAAATCTACATAAGCATTTAGGGTCCAAATTTCAGAAGAACTTAAAAAAATAAATACTAAGTAGGTAATCTAATGGTCATATCATGAACTGTCTCATCACCATTCCATAAAGGAAAAATCTTAATTTAAAAAAAAAACAAAAAACACTTCTGTCTATATTGTGTTAGATTTTGCAGTTCAGGGGAAAAAAAACCACCCTCATGGTGAGAGGCTGGCAGTAGATGATCTTTTAAGATGCCTTCCAACCTACCCCATTCTGTGATTCTAGGATGATTCTACGAAAAACAACAATTGAAAACACAACCAAAGTGTCTATCAAGACTCAGAACATTAGAGGATAAAATAAAGCCTCAACTTATTATAGAAAAGGTGAAAAAAAAAAAAAAATAGAAAGACACAGTGCCCTGATTCATGCCTATCAGGGGTGGGACAGAGGAAACAAAACCCCAGAGTGACTATGTATTTAATGTTTGTGACAGGACATATTGCTAAGCTACAAAAGAACCTCAGAGATTTTCAGAAGCATCTAATGGCCCTAAAAGTATCCATGAATTTCCTACAATGGAGACATTCTTCACCAGGAAGAACTGCCTCAGCTTGATAAATCAATATTGGATGACTTGGAGCAAATTGAGAAACTGAACCAGTGAAAAACTGCCCAGACCAGATGATATTTTTTCAGGAGCTTAAAGCACTTCAGCTGTGGAGCTGCCATGAGATGTGATCTATAGTTCAGCACTGACAAAGTGCTGGAGGAATGAAAGGTGGCAGTGTGGCACCAACCTTAAACAAGGGCTCCCTGTCACTGCTGGAAATCACAGAAAAAAATCCCCCAAAGAAGAGAACAAATAGTAAATATTATCTATGTGATCTATGTATCCCCATTCATTTTGTCCAGGGAAGACATCCATGTCACCCATCACATGGACACAATCTGTGCTCAAGTGCTGAGTTTGCCATCTTCCAAAAAAGGTGCCAACAGTGCTCCTTAGTGAAAGCTCTTCAACCCTCTCAGTTCTGGAGGAAGGATTCCCTCAAGGACTGATAATGGTTTAAGAATTAGGAAAGAGAACACTGAACTAAACACAGTGGAAAGGCAGCTATCATGATGCTCCCAGGTTCAGTGCTGGGATATTTATTCTTTAACATATCAATAAATTACATTAAATGGGCTAAAATGGAGTTAAGGAGTTTTCAGATGAGACAAGAATTTCTGGATATGTGGCCTCCAGCTCTGGCTACTGTGAACTGCTGCAGAAGGATTACACGATGCTGACTGACCAAGCAATGCAATGGACAATAAAACTCAAGAACAACGATGTCACAGACATCTTTTATGAAAAATCCTTTCCTTAGGATTTTTCTCCTGAGAAGCTGAGAGGCCTCAGGAACAAAATGTAAACAATGGTTATCTGCTGCTGTGGAATGCAACAGGTGGATCTGGGATTGGTCTCATGTGGTTGTTTCTAATTAATGGCCAATCACAGCCCAGCTGGCTCTGAGTCTCAAGCCTTTGTTATCATTCCTTCTTTTCTATTCTTAGCTGGCCTTCTGATGAAACTTTTTCTTCTATTCTTTTAGTATAGTTCTAATATAATATATATCATAAAATAATACATCAGCCTGCCAAAACATGGAGTCAGATCCTCGATCCTCATCTCTTCCCTCATCCTCAGACCCCTGTGAACACAGTCACACAATGACTGTAAAGTAATGCAGATGTGCAAAAACTGAAACAACCCCCCACAATCCCCACAGAGACTTTTCCATAGATTGTAAATGAGATACTTTCATTCAGGACAGGGCTATTCCACACTCTGTACATGCTGCTCTGGGAAGGCCAGCTGGATTTTCCAGTAGGTGTCAAATAGGCAAAAATAGAAGGTTTAGCCAAATAAACGTCTCATTGCTGACACAACTTGGAAGCTTTCCTCTCCTAGTCCCTCCTTCTTAGTTCTTTCCTTCATTGCTGTCCAGCCTTGCCTGCTCTTTCCTCCCACACCCACTGATCCCCAGTGCCTGACCCCTCCGTCTGGCGCTGCGACCTGGCGGAGCAGGAGGCGAGCCAGCCCGACTCACCACAGACAAAAGCATTTCTTTTGGTTATTATTTAAGTGACCTTTCTGCCACTGCAGTAAATTGGCTTACTGTGTGTCTGGAGGAGCACCAGCAATGCACAGGCCATCTGGGGTTTGTGAAGCCAGGAGCTGGGGGTGCAGAAGCTGAAAAGAGGGGCAGGACCTTTCCCTCTTGGCAGCAGCGAGCTTTTATCTTGGCTTAAGCTGTATTATGAAATCATAAGCTGGTGCTCATTTCTAAGCATCTGCTCCTGGCCCTGGACAGCAAATTACCTAAATTAATCTTTATTCTAATCCTGCACTGAAATAATTACACTCAATGAATCAGTCTTGGAATGCAATATGGATAGTTACCTTCAAACAGTGTAGATAATTCTGTGAACAATGTCCCAGAAATTCAATAGCCTTCTCACATTAAGTCATCATTAAGTTCTCCCAGCACTTCTCCCTGTTTAACAAATCATGAGGAAATTTAACTACAGAAGGCTATTATAAATTTTATATATATGCACAGGTATTTTTGACTCTCACAATTTGTTCCTTATTTGAAGGTGGAATACATCCATCTTTATTGCATGTTCCTCTTTCTGAGCACAGAAATAAACATGTTGCTATATTCCCAGCAGAAATGTTATAGCTGAACTCATACAGACATTTTGGAAATGATTTCACCATTATTGTGAAGTCCCATGTGTTGCAAAACTCGTCAAAGAATGAAATGCTTTAGGGATTAATTACAGGCTCTGAGTCATACTTTTCTAAAGCTACCACAAAATGGCATCCAAGGAGCACTCAGAGAAACTATTTTAAGTTTTGAAATCTTACAGCCTGAGATGACTCTACCTGGAGACAACCTTTATGCCTCTGCCCTGACGTATCAAATCCAAATTTGGAAACCTGGGGGCCAATCAGTCAAAAACATCCTCAATTTGGGATGAAGACAAGGTCAGCAAAAGAAAATGTCATTCACAGACATTACCTGCTCTTTGTCAGGACATACAAATGGAGCAAAAAACTGCATGAACTTGAATGTTTAAATTGAGGAAATCCCAAGACATAAAGAGTCTCTGTTCATTTTTCTGAGACTAAGGCATCTTGCACTATGATAGACATAGTGAAACTCAGGGTGTCCATGCACAAGGCTAAAGAAGCACAAGAAATGGGAACATATCCAACACCGAGACTTCTGACTACCTGTGCTCTAAATAAAAATGAAACATTTAGCAGGTGTACTAGCTCATCAGCTGCTATCAGCACATTTTAAAGACAATCAAGTTTGGCCCACAATACCAATATGGGCTTTGGTATGTTTGTGCTTGTGTGGGATTTTTTTTTTCCCTTTTTTTTTTGCTCTGGAATCCCTATGACCATACTGATCAAAACACCTAGAAGCTTTGTGTGCATCCTTTCTGGTACAGCCTGGCACAGAACTGGTCCAAACCATTTCAAGCTGTGCCACACCTCTCTTCCAGCAGCAGATCTGTATCCAGGTTAAGTGCAAATATAGCCAGGCCTATATGCACTGCTTGATTTTTGTGTGAACAGGAGGCCAGCAAAGCCAGGACACCAGCCTGTCCTAGATGGGAAGATGCTGGAATTTAAATGAGCATTACAATCCACTGTGGTAACCCTGAGGAAAATAGCCATAGGCAGCTAACAGATTGGTTAAACATGCTTCACCTTCCTGGCCAAAGTGAACTCTGGGAGTGCATTAATATAAACATTTGCATTTAAGATATTACCTCATCCTGGGAAAATGGTCATGAATAAATACAAACTGACTAAATACAAACCTAAGCACAAATTTTATTCATCTAGTTTATAGTGAGAAAAACACATGATCCTGTATTCTGCTTTTCAAATATCCTCAGCCTGCAGGAGCCCAGGCAGGCAGCTGTGAAGCCATGACAAATTGCTGCTACAAAACATGAGGAAGAGAGGGAGGCAGCTCAGGAGCCCAGGAGCAGCACCTGGTGCACATCCTAGAGCTGAGATGGTGCAGCTCTGCTCTGGCTCCCACCTCCCCTTTGACTTTGGATGAAATGCTGCCTCTCTCCAGCTTCTGTTTTCTCTCCTGATTTCTTTTTTCCTTCAGTATGTCAGGCATATGATCCAAGGTGCAGAAGTTTGGCTGAAAGATTCCTCTGAAAGACCATTTGGGAATTGAACTAAATGTAACTAAAAAGTAAATGTTACGTCTGAGATTCACAACCAGACACCACCTAGGGTAAACCCAGCTTTAAAAAGTCTTGTCAAACAAAACAGTTTTCCTAGTCATGCAGCACTGCTTAAGAGAGGCAACTGTTTGAAATCTCACTTTAATTCTCAATTTAATGAGACTTCACAAATTCGAACTTTAAAAAGGGCATCTTCGTAATCTGGCAGTTCAGCATATGGGTGCTGGGGGAAGGAAAACTATTTTGCATGTCTATAAAAGCTGGTACCAGAAGCTGACAGTTATGAAAAGTGTTTCTAAACAGAGCAGAAGCTGTTGGTCTGATGGTAGGTTGTGTGGGGAGCAGGGAGAATATCCAGAAGTGAGTGGGAGGATTCAGCCTGGCTTCAGCTCTGAGATAATCGCAACTGATGTGAGGCAGGAGTGATCAAAGGCCAACACCAGACAAGAGCTGGAAAGAAATTGTTGCCCATTGATATAAAACACATTTCTTCTTCACTCCCAAGCTCTTAAGGGACATACAATAATAACTTTTTTGAATGGCCTATGGAAGGCTGGGGTGAAGGAATGATCCCCTGCGTGGTTTTTGACATTGGCATTGTTGTAGCTTTGGTGGCCAGAGAAAGTGAAGCTTGGAGCAGAGCTAAGATCATTCATCAGAGCAGATATAAAACATTTTCAAAGCACAGTCACCTGCAGAGTCTCAGAACCTGGCAGCATACCTGATTTTTCCAAATATATCAGCAAGGCTAGTAAAAAATGTTGTCTCTCCCTAGAGATCTTGCTTTTCTGAAAATATTGTTCTATACTTTTCTACTATAACAAGTTACAACACAATTAAATTGTGCAAAAAAATGAGGTCTGGGGAAATTCTTGTATCAAGACTGAATAGAACAAGAGAAAGAGAATAACTGCTGATGGACACATCAACTTTTTGCTTCTTAACAATGTTGAAGGGACACATCTTTTAGAGTTTTGGTCCCTCATCTATTACTGGGTTCAGTGGATGTCACCCAAATGAGACAGAAAGAATAGTTATTCTTAGTATAAAGCAGCCATGAATTTCAGAGGGAAATGCATTCTTGAATGAAATGAGAGGCCCCAGTCAGTGCTAAGCCAAGTAACTGCTCATTTTGGGTGTCAGTGGAGTTATGGCAGTTTGTCAGACAAATATGATTCTTCTCATTTCTCCAGACACTGCCTTACAAAACTGATTCAGGAATACAATGATTAACACTAGCAGCAGTCATTTAAATTCTCCTCTGACAGCAGCCACACAAAATTTGCCATGCTGGCTGAATGATTTCCACTGGGGCAGGGAGCCGAGCGACTGAGAGCAGAAAGTAAACCCAGGACACTGGAAAGCCAACAAGGGGAGCAAAACATCTGAAGGAAAATGAAAAGTTATAAAGTAAATAGTTAGTAAAAACACAATCAAAATCAATTTGCCTGTTTTATTACGTGCTGCTCCCACTTCTTCCCAACCAATGCAGGAGGCCACATGCCAAGCCAGTGTAAATGTACTGTGCTCAGGAGTGTGTTTATTCCCTTGATCACAGCCCTTTCTCACTGCTGGAATTCATGAAGCTGGGTCTGACAAACCTCTGAAAAACACTTCCCTAGACAAGCAGAATGTGACAAGAAACCAACCTCAGTTCTCCTTTTGTGACTGATTTTCCTTTAACCTCTGTCATCTTTGAAGGAAATACCAGAGTAGCAAAAGTCACTTGCTAATGTCAAGCACCTTCTGAAAGTGGATTCTAAAACCTGGCCTTCCGAAATAGTCCCAATCTCTGAAAACTGGTTTCAAAAACTGCAGTAAAGCAGGCAGCCATCCATTCTCAGCTCTTGTCACAGTAACTCAGAGATCCACAGCCATGCTGACGTGTTGAAAGCCAGTGAGATTCCAGAGAAGGCCATCTGCATGCAAAGCTTGCTCTGTTTTTGCTGTCTCAAGTAAAGCCTACTTCTATTTTCTTTAGTGAATTTTGTTTGTGTGCCCATGTGTGGCTTGCAATAGCACTTGCTTGAAACAGGCACAGAAGAAAAAAGGTCTCAAGCACAAGGCTGGAAAAATGCCCCTGAGCACACCCACCCTTTTTGCTCCAAAAGGCACATTTCTTAGCAGTGTGGTCATTGCCAGGAAAAGATCATATTTTAGGACTTGGTATTTTTTGTACCTTAAAATAAAGAGATTTACAAGCTTTTATATCCTGATTTCATCCAGTTTCTGTTCCCTCTCTCCTAGTTGTGCCTTTGCTGCTGTTCTTATGCCTACACCTCCTCCTCCTCCTTTTCATTCCATTTCGTGACTATTTTCTCTGGAGCTCTTGAACTATATCTTCTTCTAAAATATTCTGAAAATAATTTATTCTGAGAATAATTTATCGGAAATTTTGTGTTCTATCCTTTAAATTATGCTGGCCATGCTGGCACGGAAGATTTCCAAATCCCTGGTTCAATGACATGGGGATAAATGGAAGAGTTGTCAAAAATAAGGGCAAAGCAATTCCAGTGTTCTGTGTCAGGAAGGAGGCTGCTCCAGAGAAGCAGGACTTGCCATCAGTTTAAGGGACAGCTCACATTGTATTTTTGGTAAGAAAAGGATCCACAATTGTCATAGCATGACTGCACAAGGCAAAAGCTGAATCATTATAATTTAATCTCACAAAAAAATGCATTTAAGAGTCACCCTCACTGTGCACAACCCACATGTACTATGTTCCTTCCCTGAAAAAAATACAAGTGCTCTATTATTAGCAAAGGGCAGCAGCAGAGCTGGGAGGGGAGCACTGGTGGGGCTGGAGAAGGCAGTGCCTGGTAGCTGAACACATTTGCTTGCTCTTCAGTGAGCCGGGCCAGGACTTGCACAGCTTTTGGGACTAGAGCCTGGAGGGACAGGCTCCACAAAGCTGCGACAGCAAAGCTGTTCTGTGCTTATTTAAGCAAAACTCTTCCTCGGAGGCAGAGTCTGAGAGCTCCCCATGGGAAACTTATTTACATATTTGAGTGATACCTCACTGGGTTATGTGAACGCTTCTCAGGACTGTGAATCCTGTAGCTAGGCTAAATCTGGGATCTTGCCATGGTTTCTTAGCTTCTTCCCAGTTACAGGCAGAGAAAAATTCCAACTGATTAGCTCTTTTAAAAGCAGCTCTTTTTTTATTACTGCTGAAGGAGAAAGAAGAGCAAGATGAGCCTTAAGTTTTCATCCATCTGGTGGTGAAGTTTATGACTGTTTTTAGCTCTTGGACCACAGACCATAGGCTTTGAAGACTTGCAGGCCCACACAACTCTCTCTTTGAAAATTGAAGGGGAAAAAAGTTCTTTCTTCTAGCTAACAAGGCTGTTTTGGATCATTCAAGCAGGGCAAATATATAAGAGTAAAAATCTAGTTGAGGTAAGGTTTGGGGAATCAACTTTTAATATGGAGCAGTATGGAATGGAAAGCCAATGTATTCTTTAAAGCACAGGACTCAGATTGTGAAAAATGCCAATCACTTGGTTTTTAAAAAATTTTAAAAGTTTAATAGTAATAAAATGGTTATAAAAATAGTAATACAAGTAGACTAATAATAATTTGGACAATTTGCATTAGGACAATATGAGACAATAAAAACAAAGAGTTACAGATACCCAGGTACCTTTTTCTGGGCAGCACGAGCCCGAAAAAGGACACCCGTTAACAAAGGATTAACCCTTAAAAACAACAGCCTGTTGCATATTCATACACCTCATACATGATGCATAAATTCCATTCAAACACAGGATTCTGTCTGGTCATCCTCAACTTCTTCCTCTGAATCCTGACAGTGCCTTCGAGATGGGAAGAAGTTCATTTCTTCTGATAAGAGGGCAATAAATTCTTTTTCTCTGAAAGATTTAGGTGTCCTGTGGCTGCTATTTTGCTGCGAGTCCTTTCTTTAAAAAATGTATCCTACATAGCATAGTTTCTATTTTAACATTTTTTATAACCTAAAGCTATATTTAACACAGTACTTAAGAGAATTAATACAGCATAACTTTCTAACATAACACATATAATATTCATTTTAATATTTGCCAAAAGCCAATCATAAAATACATGCATTTTTCACACAGATGTTCCAGAAAGGTCACTGGACATCCGTGTCACACATGGTTTATGCTGCACTGCACTGGGGAACTGACACAAAAGTAAGGGATTTATAGGAGAGGAGATGCATGGGTAAGAGAACAGTGCTGGGACTTTACCAGCAGCAGCATCCTGCAGAAATGCACTTCTAGAAAAAACAGGACCAAGCTCTCTCCCCCACACCCTTTGCAGGAGCAAAGTTTTAACAAAATCCTCTTTTTCTTTTGTGACTGAAATGGAAACCTGGAGAGCTGCGGGTCGGAGGCTGGCTCGGAGCCGTGGTTCACAGCCAGGGGTGCTGTGGTCCCCAGAGCTGCAGCAGCACAGAGCCTGTGGCCACAGCAAGAGCAGGCAGGGACACTGCACAGCACCACGAGCCCAGTGCACACAGCAGCTCTGCAGGGTGGAGCCCTTTGGTGGAAACCTTCCTTAGCTCTGAGCGGCTGCAGGAGCTGCACAGGCACTCGGTGGGGCTGGGCAAACACCCCTGGGCACCCTGCTGGAAGGGTTTTCCTGTGGGAGCAGATTTCTTCTTGTTCTTCAGAGCACAGAGGGAGGACAAGGAGCCCCACAGGAAGCCATTAGCAGTCAGAGCTGCCCCGGAGTTCAGAGGGGAAGGTCACACACCTCTCATTTTGCTGATGACTTGTTTTCCACAGGGATGCCACTGCTGATGAATCACTCAATAGCACTGTCCAAAGCCCTGTGCTGTATCTTGTTAGGAAGGATGAAAGTTTGACAAGAAAGTCTCACAGATATGTGTGCTTAGCAGAAAGATTTTTAAATGCAGAATCTGAAGAAGGAATAGAGATGGAAGCGAGTTTTGATATAGAAGAAAAGAATTGCTGAGCCAGTCTCACTGGCTAACCAAGGAGGCAAAGGGTGTGTTAATTAGAAGGGGTTTTATGACTTATAGCAAAGGATAAACCCACCCCAAACAAGAAGATGTTTTTACCAAGCAGAAAGATAGCACAGGCAAACAAGGCAGCAAAGTTGCAAGTAGAAAAAAAATCTCAGAATTTTCCACTGCAAGAAAACTGAAAAACAACTTCTGGCTTAAACTGTTATGTACTAACTTTTAGTGATTGGAGAATAGTGGCATGAATATGGTAATTACAGTAGTTATGATAGGCTATAGATAATAGTTATTGTATAGATTGGTTCTACTGTATTAAGTTGCTCAGCAAAGTATATAATGCACTGTAACCAAAACCAAAGGGTCTCCAGGCCTGCCTGCAGCTGGAGCTGACAGCTGTAGGCACAGCTCTGTCATCTACAACCCTGGACTGCTGTAACCTCTTGGATGGAATAATCTGCATTTTGGAGAGCTGCCTGGAGTCCCACATCCCTCATTCCGGCTCTTACAGTATCTCCCTAGTCTGGGGCTGTTTCTCTCTCCAGAATTGTGCAGCCCCTGGGAGCCAGGGCTGGGAAGCTGAGGGAATGATCAGATTACTGCAAGGCAAGGCAGGTGGAATTGTAAACAGGCAGAGGGAGGAGGCAGAAAGACCTGAGCACAGAGCTGTTGTTTCCAGCTACTGGCACAGTCAAGTTATTCTGTTCAAGGCCAAAATTACAGCTGGGGCAGAGAGTGTCCCAGGGAATCCATTACTACTGGAGAAAAGAGGAATTGGCACCAGCTACCTGCAGGCACTTGTGTGAGGGAAGTGAGGGCTGGCTGATGACAGAATTCACCTGTGACCTGGCTGGAGAGAGGGACAGAGAATGCCAGGGACAGTGTGGAGCAGGCCTGAAAACAAAAAACAAAACAAACAAACAAACAAACAAAAAAAAAAAAGAAAAAAGAAAAAAGAAAAAAGAAAAAAGAATGAAAGAGGCAAAGAGACTGAAAGGAAGGGGTGGGAGAAGGAATAAAACCACTTCAAAATGCAAAGTGTCTGTTCGTCCAGAACAAGAGTACATTGCCTTCTGTCTGTACATACCCAGCTCTCACCTGAGAGGTGCAGCAAGATAAGGCCATGTCCTTGGCAAATCCCTTTATTTTGCTGTGTGTTGTCTGCTAGCTGGAGATGCCTGCTGCCTGTTCTTTTACCATGGGTCTTGTTTTCCTGATTATGCTGTAAACTTTGAGGTGCTCATGCACCATGTCTGGCAGCAGTCATGGTCCCTGTGCCTCAGAGGAGCCCAAGGAGCTGCTGTAACACATCAGTGTCACAGGCATCTTTTATGAAAAATCCTTTCCTTGGGATTTTTCCTCCTGAGAAGCTGAGAGGCCTCAGGAACAAAATGTAGACATTGATTATCTGCTGCTGTGGAATGGAACAGGTGGATCTGTGATTGGTCTCATGTTGGTTGTTTCTAATTAATGGCCAATCACAGCCCAGCTGGCTCAGACAGAGAGTCCGAGCCACAAGCTTTTGTTATCATTCTTTCCTTTTCTATTCTTAGCTAGCCTTCTGATGAAATCCTTTCTTCTGTTCTTTTAGTATAGTTTTAATGTAATATATATCATAAAATTATAAATCAGCCTTCCAAAACATGGAGTCAGATCCTCATCTCTTCCCTCATCCTGGGACCCCTGTGAACACCATCACACATCAGTGCATGAGTTCCCTTGAGTGTTCTGGTGCCCTTCAGCTGCAGCAGCAGCAAGGGCAGCAGCATCCAGTGGGATGTTGCTGAGGCTGAAGATCCTCTGAAGCTGTTAATACCAAAGCAGAGGAGAAAACAAGTGAAGGAATAAGTGAACTTTCATCTTCATGAGTTCTTAGCAGGGAAGGAAGGAAGAAGAATGGACAAGCAGACAAACAGCACTGAAGTGAACAAGGCACTGTGATCTACTGAGGACATGCAGATTTCTGTACCCCAGAAACCTGGAGTACAAATAATCAGCTATGTGATGCTCCCAGAGCAGACCTCTGAAGCAGGTGTCCACACTTCTTGCACAGGCTTTGGGGAGCTCAGGAGCTCTCAGTAATTCTTTTCTTGAAGGCCCTGTAATGAGGTCAGCATCATTACTCCCAGTTTACAGATGAGGAAACTGAGGCAGAAGGAGGAGAGGTGATTGAGCCAAATATGCAGCCTGATCCAGCTACAGGCTTGCTCAAGCTCCTTTTATTATCTCTTCCAAAGAAAAGAGAGCATCATGCCATCCAGGAGTACAACCCAAACTTATTTACTTGGTTCATCAGCAACAAACACTGCAATGTCATCAGTTACTGCTAATCTTTTCTGAAAGTTATGGTTTGAAGGGATGGGTAAAATGTTTTCCAAATTCAACAGAGTGCACTAAGAGAGGAAAAAAGAAAATAAGATCTGCTACGTACAAATTTCACATCAGAGACAGAGCTAATGTTTCCTATGAGCTGGGAGGGGGCAGAGCACAATCCTGCTAAGCAGAGGGTGGAGTACAACCCTGCTGAGAGAAAGTCTTGTTATGATGTTTAGCTTAACAAAGAGAAATGGGAGGTGAGGTGTTTTCACCTCCTTAGTCTGTGGTTTTATTCTGAAGCAATGCTAAGGTTGTGGCAATTCCCAAGTTTGTTCTGATCTCCCTGCAGGGTTGGGCTTAGTGATGGAGATCTGAGGGGTGAAGCTCTGCTTTGTGCAGACTGTTTTTTCACCAGATTCTGGGTGTTGCTGTTCTCTGTTGTACTGGTTGGTTGGTTTCACCTGCCTCTCTCTTATCAGAAGAGCACAATCTACTCTGGCAGACTGCATAAACAGGATCAGAACCTTCAAAAATAGTAGTTTTAGTATTTTTCTTTCTTGTATGCAAGAAAAACACACATTTCTGACCTCTAGTGCAAGTCAGATGATTCAGAACTGGAGACAGACTTTAATTGTGACATTTAACCTTAAAAGACCATTATATCAATGTCATATCATTGACCTAGGGAATTTTTCAGAATGGCCTGTGTTTTTGAAGAGATAGATAGATAGATAGATAGATAGATAGATAGATAGATATAGATAGATAGATGTAGATAAATAGAGAGATATCTAAATAAATGTACTTTCTTTTTGCTTAGAAGAGGTTCACTATCTATACACTGTATGTATGTCAGGAAAAGCATAGTGAAGATGCAATAAGCTTAAAAGTGTTGAAAATAAGGATGTCGCTGCTAGGGCTCCAATACTTAAAGCCAAGCTGGAAATCAAGAGAAATAAAATTTGTTTCCATGTGAATTTAGTGGAGCAGTAGAGGGAGTCTGATGTGAAAGGACTCTGGGAAGCAGCAGTAGCGGGCAGGGTGTTGGAAAGGCAAACTCCTCTGAAACCTCTCACCCTAAACCGCAATTGTTTTAATGCCTGTGACAGACCCTGCAGCCAGGACAGGAACCAGCAATTTGCTCACTGTTCAGGAGCCCCGAAGTGCAAACAGCTCATTCCGAAGTGGTTTGCACCTAAAAACATATTAGAATGCTACAGACCCAACCGGACTCGGCAGAGAGATGGTGGGATATTGACATGCTAATTCTGGTGTCCCACCGGGGAGCCGCTCAATCCATTTTGTAGGAAAACAAAGGGAGAGGTAGTTGCACAATATGCAAAGGCTTTTGTAATTTTCATTAAAGGCTGGAGAATCCCCAGGGTTTTATTTAAGCAGAGAAGCAGTGGGCAAAGTTATTTCAAATGCACACCAGTACCAGTGCAGAATGGGAAATGAACTAACAGTAGCTATAGGTCAGTGAAGGTTGCAAGGTAAAAAAAAAAAAAAAAAAAAAAAAAAAAAAAAAAAAAAAAAAAAAAAAGGATGACCAGATAATTATCCTTTCTTTCCTAATTGACTCTTGTTTTCAGTTTCTGCCTAGCTTTCCAGCCCTGAGGGAGAACGTGTTTGCAAGACAGGTGCCAGGTGATCCAGTTCAAGGTGTCCCATCACTTCTGAAGCAGAAGCAAATTACCTGAACTTGAGAATAAGCTGGCAGCTACAACAAAACCTGCTGTCACTTGTTATTTTTAGATCAAGAAAACGAGATATGTGGCCACAAAGGAAACCCCACCTGCATGCTTCGAGTGTAAGGCTGAGGACACTTTTTTTTCCTCTTAAAGGGCACCACTCCCCTATGTGAGGCAATTTTGACAGGCCTTCAGAAAGTCAGACTGCCCTCTGCAAACCTCTGCAAACTCTAGTGAGTAATACTGAAACAAATTTAGAAGCAGCTCTCTCTGGTCCTTATAAAAGAACCTGTAGAACTGTGCTTTTCTATGCTTTCTAATGGCTCTGTATTTTTCCTCTTTCCTATAAGAAAATAGGTCATATCTAGCAAGATCATGTTTGTTTGGGGTTTTTTTTTAATTACATGGAAAAGAAATTCCTGCTTGGCATTCTCTAGAAAAAAAAATTCTGGAGGAAAAGTAACAACCTAATGTGACTCATAATCTTCCAAATCTATATTAGGGAGAAACCACCTATCCTGCAGGAGGAGGGGTAGTCATAGGTTGATCAAATCCCCACTAATTCCAGACAGGGCATAAAATCTTCCAGCACCACTAGAGGTAGATTCAGAATGAGGAGAAAGAGGGGTTTACATGTTGCACCCAGCCCCTGACTTCAAAGCATGGAGATAATTCTTCCATGTCACAGAAGATCATAAAGAATAGCTTGAACAGGACATGAAGCAATTACTGCTATGAGCTCTTCACAGCTCTCTGCTTCTCAATCACTCCCCCCAGCCACAGCCTCCTGGAAAAATTTACATTTCTTTCCCATAGCTCAGGCACATATTCTACAGAGTAGGAAGAATGATGGGAAAATTAAATCCACACATTAGACTAAAGTGCTTCCCTGCTCGAGTAAGATGTGCTACATCCACAGGAGAAGGAGAACAAGCAATTGATCACTGTGTCACAGGACAGGATGGAGCTGCTGAATTAGTATTGAGCTGGAGTGCTCCTTCTCTTAGGAAGCCAAGCTGCATTTCACAGATGTCATTTATAATGAAAGATAAGGTTTATATTCATCTGCAGGTTAGGTCTATAAGGAGATTCACTTCCCTGGCGTCTGAGTCACAGCACTGGAGTGACTCCAGCTCTCCAGCAGGCAGTGTCTTAGCCCCAGCCGTGGACCTGCCAAACATCAAACACAAAATGCTCAGCAAAGCACCCTCTTGGTGTCCCTTATCATCACATATTCACCTGGGGTATGGCACCTCCTGTCACCACAGAGCCATGGATAGTGTGACACTGGAGCGTGACCAAAAGGAGCTGCTGCCTCAGGGTCTGTGTCCTTGAAAAGTGCCTAGTTCACCTGAACCCTCCCCTAGAGAAATAAATGGTGCTGCTAAAAGTACTGCCCCAGGGAAGGACTTTTATAAGAGAGGCCTTTCTTCTTTGCAAATGAGAGTTTGTTACAAAATAAAACGAGTTAAAAAAAAGGGGCAAAAACCCCAACCCTGAACTAAATCATGTGTCTGTCATGTGTGACCTAGTCTAGGACTGTGTGTTAGAGAGATGTTAGTTTTTCTAGTGCTCCAGATGCAGTATTTTATGCAGCACTTCAAATTAATGCAATAGGAAGCTTAATCCAAGTTGCACTTTCTCTTTCCTACTTTTTAGCAATTTGACAGTGTTCCTGAACGCTGTGTTTAGGGCCTCTGATTGACTGTCTGGATGTGGTGCCTGTTTGATGAATCCAAGCACTGTTTCTAACCCACACTTAGCTTGCCACCACTTTAATAGCAGCACTTGAATAATTCATTGTGCACCTGCACAGAGGCTTCACATGATCTGCTTTGGAGGTGTCACCCAGAGCCACAGAGCACAGCCCTCTCCTTTGCAACAACCCTGGTGCTGGCCATCAGGAGCCAGCAGAGCTGCTTGGCATCGCCCTCAAAAGTCAGAAGTTTTCACAGGCTGAGATGCTCAGCAGCTTTACAGTCTTCTCCTCAATCTGTCATACAAGCACCAAAGAAGGGAGCAGGGCCAGACAGCATGGGGCAGGAGAAGAAGGAGAATTATTGGAAGCCCTAAAGAAGACTATTTTGAGGCTGGTCCTTATAAAAGAACCTGTAGAACTGTGCTTTTCTATGCTTTCTAATGGCTCTGTATTTTTCCTCTTTCCTATAAGAAAATAGGTCATATCTAGCAAGATCATGTTCAAAATCTCTGTCTCTTTCAGTCTTTTGTGATGCATCCCAAAGCTCCTAGGAGTGACTTACAGATAAGGACAGGCAGGTTACCCAGAATGGTTTGAAGCTGGCTTTAAGTCATTCTCAAATATTTAGTATTGCAGCTGATGACAATGGCTGCCCTCCAAGGGAATTTGATCCCCTAATCCAAAATGCAAAGGAAGGAGACAGCAAAATGAAACTGGTCACTTTTTAATTTTTTTTCCATAGCTCTTTGCGTCACTGCTGCTTATTGCTGGAATTGGCTGAAATAGGGAGTGCTGCAATATATACAAAATAAGCTACACTATTTCTAGCCACGCCAAAAATACTTGGAAACCAAAGCTTAGCATGCAACACTGTTCTCACTAAATTCAGATGAAGATTAAAGTCAGATTCAGCTTTCAGGAACTCTTACTAGTTCCCAAATGAAATTTCTAAACTTAATAAGGTTTGCTCATTGTCAGATATTCTACTCCAGCCATGGCAGTGGTGAAACTTCATGAAAAGGGAACCCAGGATTCACCTGGCATGGAATACATGGCTCTGCAAATAATACAAAAATAATACAAAATCCAGATCTAAACATGAGTTGCTTTAAATGTCAGATCACATTGTGAGATACTTGTGGCTGTCCCATGCAGGGCCAGAGTTGGACTTTGATGCTCCTTGTGTGTCCCTTCCAACTCAGAGTATTCTGTGATTTTCTAATTCTGAAAGTTATTAACAGAGCCCACATGTTTTTTCCACCAGCCTGTTATGTAACAGACTTGTAGAAATAAAGTAAGATCTTGAAGCCAGCTTTTGTTTTCCTTATTTTGCTGATGTTGGGTATGAGAACACTCAGGCATTTTGGAAAGGAACCAAGAATTCTTTCATATACAGAAATAAAAAAAAAAAAAAAAAAATTAATTCCCTAATAGTTAGGGAAAAAAATAGCAAAACCATCATCTTTTCTCAATATTGCACCTTTCTCAAAGCAAGTAATCCTAAAGCTGTGAGGTTTCCTAAGGTTTCCTCTAGTCTTCCCCTCCTCCCCACTTGCTTCTTTTTATCTTACTTTTATCAAAAATGTCCATTTTAGCATGCAGGAAAGTTTACCTTTCCCTAAAGCCTATTAACCAAGTGAACTTTTTATCCTTGAGATATAGGAGGTCCCTTCTTCAGTTTCAGTGTATCTGATGTCTTCTAGTGCCTTCTGCAAAGGCAAACTAAATGTGTCCAAGTCAACAGGAAGCAAAAAACCTGGGAAATTTTTAGGTACCTGTAGCCCCTTTGAACTTCTCTATGTGTATTTTTAAGAGAGTTCTCTAAAAATGAAAAGGGCAGATCTCATCACAGCTGAAACAAGGCTTCAGAGCTTGAAGACATTTAATATCTCAGCATTAACTATTCATTATGAGGCCATATGGATCGGTTCAATAAATGATGAAATAAGTTATTGAGAAGCCAAACCAAGAACACTGGAAAGAAACATTCTCTTACCCAGCTCAGCCAGAGACTTACACATTTGTTGTTGAAGACCAAAATGCTCTTAACTCACTGAAGACTCTATGTGTATATCTGGAGTCTCATAACCATTTTTCCCAGCTTGTGGGAAACAAGTTTCCCATTTTTCTCTTTTTCATTCATTTTTTTGGCCCTTGCTCTGATGATTGATCCTCCTCTCCTTTCTCATCTTCAGCATGACAAAATCTGTACTAAAAATGACACTGAGAGCTGGATGATTGAGATTGTTCACTGATGATTCAGACCAAACCATGTGTGGCATGGAACTTGAAAAACCTGCATTTTGTCACATCAAGAGATTATAGCTGTCCCAGGTGAGTATAGCACAGCAGATCATTTTTCCAGGAAGGAATATGTTATAGCAGCCATGCTGTTAGGTGCTGAGACAAGTGTTTTATGCGTTATCAGCTGACAAGCAAGGTAAGAACATCCTTAAAATTAGGTACAGTTAAAGGCCCTGCAGAGTCAAAGCTTTATCCCACTTCCAGATATTCTTAGAGCTGTAATTATTTGTATTTGTCTCTTGTAACTTAATAAAAACCTAGTAACTAGAGAAGAAAAAGTGTGGATTTGCTTGCAGCACAATAAAATTTAGAATTAGATGATATTTCATTGCAAGTACAGTTGAAATCACCCTCCTGATTATTTACAGCTCCTCGTTTTCTCCCTAGTAATGTAGGTCTGGCTCAAAGAGGCCACTTTTATGATTGAAATGCTTTTGTGTCTTGGAGTCCTTTGAGGTTCTGATATTTCTTTGTAAGCAGGGTTGCTTTTCAGGTTTTTATACTGCCTCAAATGTGTTTGCTGCAGACACTGGTGTTGTTGAAGGACAATGGTTTATTCAGTTATTATTTTGCACTGAGTGATTGAAATTTTGCACTGAGTAGTTTTCCTATTGCACTAAGTGGTTTGTTTGTATCACATGGTGTGTTCAGTTCTCCCCTGTCACTGTCATATTTTCTGAAAAATCCTCTTTGCCCAGGATTCTTCTCCTGGGAAATTGAGAAGCCTGAGGAAAAAATGAAGACAATAATTATGTGATTGCTTCTCCCTGTTTTGCTGCTTTGGAATGTGGTTTGGAGATTGTTTACCAACTGGTGCATGTTTGATTGTTTTCATGTGAATTGTTTTTACTTAATGGTCAATCATGGCCAGCTGTGTCAAGGCCGTGACAGGACAAGGTGGGAGCTGAGAATTGACTCCAAGTTCTCAGAAGGCTGATTTATTATATTATGATATGATATGAAATTATATATAATTATATAAATTATATATACTAAAACTATACTAAAGAAAGAGAAAGGAGACATCAGAGGGCTAAACAAGAATGAATAATAAAAACTCATGACTGGCCAGAGTCCCGACACAGCTGGACTGGGATTGGTCATTAAGTTAAAACAATTCACATGGAACCAATCAAAGATGTTGGTAAGCAACCTCCAAACCACATTCCAAGCAATCAGGTAATTATTGTTTACATTTCTTTTCTGAGGCTTCTCAGTTTCTCAGGAGAAAAATCCTGAGAAAAGGGATTTTTCAGAAAATATCATGGTGTTATACTATAGGTCATATTCGCCTCGACCCTCACCATTGGATAATTTCCAAAACCCCTGTACCCTATAGAAATCCCTACTTCTGCCCAGTTTGGGAGAAGAAGCTGTCACTGGGAACCTTTGCAGAAGCTGCCAAAAAAGGACATCTCTGTGGAACCTCACACAGCCTTCTCCTCTCTCTCCCTGCATCTGCCAAAGGCCCTTAGCAAGCAAAGAGCTGAAATCACAAATGAGCTGATAACCCCTAAAGAGCTGATATCACCTAAAAGCTGAGCTTGCTAAGGTTGCCTGTGGCTCTGGAGCCCACCTGAGGGGCCCAGACAGGTCATGCTTATCTGGACTTCTCTGTTTGGGACACCCACTGCAGCCATTTTCAGGGAGACCCCAAAACACCAGAGCCGCCTCACCAGACGTTCCTGGACTGGTTCCACAATGTTATAAATGAATGCTCTGATTTAATAATCAAAGAACTTTATGAAATGATCAAAAGTATAAATTTGGAAAAGGCCACAAGCAATTTGACCCTGAGGCGGGCAGTCAGTGCCAGGGAGACTCAGGACTTGGTCTCTCTCTCACCAGAGTCCCCGTGGGTCTTCAAGGGTCAGTTCTAAGGGGTCCATTTTTATACAGTCTCTCAGGCTTTGGAAGGGGGTCTTCTTTAGCATATCATCAGATTGCTTTCCCAGAACGGGTGAAAAATTGCTGGAATCCTATCAGGTGAAAAATTTCTGGGAATGTCTCCTGCTGGGGTTTAGTCAGATGAGTGAAATCCCCAGAAATGAGTATACATTTCTGGAGACAGTGTCTTCTTGGTGTTTGAATCTTTGTCACTTAGTCTGTTGCTGTTGCTAAAGCCTATCAAAACTGCCTCCTGCTGGGGTCTTGTCAGATGAGACATCCTTGGGAATATGCATCTCTGGTGGCAGTATCTTCCTGGTGGTTTGAATTTCTATCACTTAGCTTGCTTGTTGCCTGACTTTCATTTGCACATCATTTGCTACTAATAAAAAGACAATAATAACACCAGATTTGTACCTTAAGCACAAATGAATAATAGAAAATAAATTATCCTGAAATAATTTTCAAAACTCAGGGAATAGTAGCATCATAGCTGAAAAGGAAAAGGCTTTTACAATCCCAAATGTTTCTATTAAAGGGTAAAACAATACCCCGGGCCATTTCAAATTAATGGGGCCTTTTAACACACATTTATTGATATATATCTTATTTGTATCTGTTGAAGTAATATAGAGCAGTGAAGCATGGCCAGAAGTGGTACTCTGCAGAGAAATCTCTGCTGGAGAAGCTGCAGAATTTTTATCATTTCGATTGACTAAAATGAATGGGGGAAATCTCCAAAGCAAGTTGGCAAAAGGTTTGTTTTTTATAAATCCCATTTTCCTGGAAATAAAGATCCATTAATCAGCAATGATGATTAGTTTCATGAAGGAAACTAAAACCTATAAAAAACAAACAAACAAAACTAAACTAGAGAAGCATGACCTTAGCACTGTAGATGCAGCTAAGCATGGCATGAGTGAAGAGAGGCCAGTGATGGCAGAAATCATATCTGAGTGGGAATGGAAATAGACTTTACTGCTAGAAGCTGTTTTCACACTAGAGTACAGACACACAGCCAGTGTGTAAGATAAAGTATTACACTTTGAAATTAATTAATTACACCAGCACGTAGCCTGTGCCTGAGTAAGGCATCAGAACTGAATCCAATGAACAGCTTTGTGTTTTTAACACTGTTCAACATCCAATATGGCTCTCAGAGCCATTTTTGAAATATTTTTCAGGTGGTTTGCAATCTGTTTTTCACAGACAGAGCTGTCACAGTGACTCAGTAGGATTCTGCAGAGTAGTCAGTGTCAGAATCAATACAAACAGCTGCAGCGGGTGCATCCTTGGAAGAAAGAAGAAAAAAACCAACCCCATCTTCAAGATTTATAATTTTCTTTTTAAAATTCCAAGACTTTGTCACTTTTCTTTTTCCATAAGGTCTACACAGAGATTGCCTTGAACAAGCACAGTATCTGAAAACATCTGAAAATATCTGTAAAGTACACTGAATTACTCAGTTTCAGAGGGTACCAAATCCAAAGCCAACCTTTAAAAAGCCCAGAAAGGCAGCTGAGCTTCTGATTCTCAATATGACTTTAAAATATGATAATCCATATAAATTGCATAAATATGCCTCCCCTGTATACATTTTTTGTCAGGCATGTATTTTAATGCTTTTTTAAAAAGTATGTTTAGCTCTATTTAATATATATACACCCCCCAAACAGATGAAACTTCACAAAATTGCTGGCCTAGGAGGAGTTTGGAAAAAGCACATTGTTGAAAAGGTTTACATGAGTAACTCCTTAAAAAAAAAAAAAGAAAAAAAAAAGAAAAAAATGTTTTTAAGAGCATTTCGTGATGGAGACTCCTTAGGCTTTCTCAGAAATGCTTCAGAAATTCCCTATTTCTTGATACCAGTTTCCTCATTGTAGTTTATACCCATTTTTACCTCATCCTCCACAGCCATGGAGAAAGACAGCTTCCCTTCCTTTTTGCAGGAGTGTTTTACATATCAGAAGGGCTGTTATTGCCTGTTTTCAGGACCTTTGATCATTCTTGCTGCTTTCCTCTGTGTTCAGAGCATTCAGAGTTTATCCTACTGGAACTGAGGACTTTTGATCTCTCAGAACTATTTGAAGTGGCAGCTGATGTCAAACAGCTATAAGCTGTTTACCTGTGTGCATTGTATCACAGAAAAGAGACACCAGTGTTTGGCCAGCACTTCTGGACACCACTATAAGGCCCTAAATAGATTTGGTACCAGCAAGCCCCAGAGGAACTTGACTGAGAATTTGGAGACTGTGAATTTTCCTTCTATTTCTGTCCTTGACCATGGTGCTTTTATCTCCAAGTATCTGCTTCCTCTCTCAAACCTCCCACATGCAAATGGTGCATAAGAACCAGGCATTACTAATTTTATTTTTCAGCTCTTTGCCCATGTTATCATTGTGTTGGGGAACTCTAGCAAAGTTGATACTTTTCCATTCAAAGCATTTCTTCAAATTCCAAAGGACTGTCTGCTGTATTCACAGACTGATAAGTAATTGAAACACAAGACACTCTGATGGCTTGTCACAGGCTGTTTGAGATGTCAGCCTGCTGGAAACCTTGGATTTTCAGTTGCAATGCATTTCTGGAACATATTGCAGATATACAAGCTCACTCCATTCCGGGGCCTGCAAAATTCATGATCTGTCCCAACTTAGTTTAGATGGAGATGAAGTCGTGCATTGAAGCTGCCTGAACAGCCACTGGTAATTTGTTGTTTGCTACAAGAGGCAGGGGCAGGGAATCAATTCATTCATTCAGGAAAGGAATCGATTGCTCCCCTAAGCATAGGTTTACCCTTGAGCAGTTTATAGAGTAGGATGCTTCACAAGGACTTTGGGGTAAACGAGAACTTTTAATTGCCTGACCATTTACACGTTTGGGACGCTTGCATTCTCTTAATTCCTTTCAAGTCAGAGTCCAGAGCCCCCAAGGATTGTAGTTACAGGGTAATTACTGATTGTTAAGGAATTATGCTTTGTAAAATAATTGTCCCTATAGTTTCTTCTCTATTGCCCCTCACACCTGGTAGCCAATTGATTTTAAAGAAGAGAAACTTCAAGATAGAAAATGTTTAAGTTTTCCAAAGACTTTTGACCAAAAAAAAAAAAAATCCCTTCAGAAGAAGCTATTAAAGAAATCTGGCAATCAGCACGGATAAAAGTTGTGGCACAGTTTAAAACTGGAGACAGAAAGAATTGGACATCAGGAGCCATTTCTCACTGCTGACAGAGGTTAATACTGGAGTGACCTAGGGACCAGCCTCAGGACTGGGCTGAGCACATTCAACCCATGAATTAATGAATTGAAAGGGAAGGTGAGCGCCAAGGTGACTATGTCCCCTTGATTATTCTGGATTCTTGTGGCCACTAGCATTTACAATAAACTTTGGAAAGACCTAGCAAAGACCTGGGAAATGTGCCAGATGTGATGAACCCACAGACAGCTACAATTTTTGTCAGTACTGTCAATTAAGAAAGAAAATTTTGCTTCTTCTCCCTAACAGAAGTTAAAATATTGTGTCAGGGTTATCATAGTTTTGCTGTTGTTGTTAGGCTGCATTTTCTGCTACTTCAGCTCTCTTTTGACCAGGTGAGAAGTAGTGCTAACGCAGGAAAAGAGGCTGGGGCTCAAACCACAGAGGAGAGGGGGGGAATTCTGCTTTTTCAGCAGCATTTGTTATTTTAACTGTTTCACCAAACCACAGCACAAATGATTTGTCTGAAGATCAAACAAAATAACAAGGAAATCAGCTCTCCTGAATCCAGAGATGGCCACACCATTCTTCTCAGCAGGGGAAAGCACTGAACAGCAATATTCTCCTGGCTGTGTCTCCACAGTGCCTTTTTGTGGGGATCTGTAACTTTCCCACCACTGCTGCAATTTGTAGATGCCAGGAACAGTGGCCTAAGGATCCTTCACACCAGACCCCAATATGCCACCCTTTGAATGGATTTTCCTCTCCCTCCAGAATGGCTCATGGAAGCTCATCAAGCAAGGCGTGCAAGACCATACAGTAAAAAAGGTGTTCAGCAGAGCTTAAAGCAGTCCTGGAGGTGACAGCTGTGAAAAATGAAGTCATTGCAGCCACCCTCCACAGGCACTCCTGCCACTGAGAGGCAGGAAGGCAGGGAGCTGCCTCAAGGACAGGAGAACCCAGATAGATTCAGCCAGATAGATTTGTACTTCCCAGCCTCCGCTGGGATTGCTGGCTCCAGAGTGGAGAGAGCTTAGTGCTTGTTTATTGCATTGAAATAGGCATTTATCTTTGTTATTTCTGTATTCAGGATTACTGCCTTGGGTGAGTGGCTCTCAAAGTTTTCTGTGTTATTTCTGTATTCAGGATTACTGCCTTGGGTGAGTGGTTCTCAAACTTTTCTCTGTAATCGAACCAGAAGGAAGTTTCACAACCTCAAGCCAGCTGTATGTAAATTAAGAGAATGTGGTCATTCTCAAAAAAGGACAGAGTCTGAAAGTGTAGAAAGCCTGTGGAAAGTAGCTCTTGGTAATTATTGTTCGCTTATATACTGCTAATTTTAAATAGGCTTTTGCATTTTAGAAGGCCTGCTGTGCTTGCCTGTTTCAGGAAGAAACATTACAACTGCTTTCCTGTGCATTTTGTAATACTATATTTCACAATGCTCTTTCAACTCAGCAGAATATAGTGGTTTTACAGTTCAAGGTTAAATAATAGCACCATTTGAAAAGCAAATATTCAGCCAAAGAACTTCAAAGCTGCAACATCCACTAATTCAGCTTCCATGTATTTAAAACGACAATAAAATAAAAAAGCTAAATGAAAAAGCAAAACTAATTAATTTGAAAATATTATAATTAATATCTCAAGTTTGGACTAATTTCTTTTGGTCTCTCCCAAATTACAGCACAAAAAGTCCCCTGAACTTTATCAACTTTTGCCTTACTATACTGAGTCAAAGCTGTCTGCAGCAGAAACTACTGGCCTGTGTAAACGTGAAATTTATTAGCAAATGCATTGCACTGCTTTCCCTTCCTGTAGGGTTAAAACTCTTTCTCTTGCCCCAGCCACAAAGAAAGCTTTGCTGCAAGAATAATTTTGCCATTTGCATTTTTTTACCAAGCTTTTTGCAATGCACACTGTGCATTATTTTCCTTTTGTTGTGTTACCTGGTAATTTTATGGTTTCCCTAATAACACTAAAAATATCCTGTTTTGCCCCTCTTATGTATTACCTCTAGAGATGTTTTCTGTAGCATCACCTTCTAATGCAATTTCCTCCAAAACTCATCAATTCATAATCAAAAAGAGAGCAATGGTTTGGACCCAGCTGCTTTGACAGCACAGCCACATGAATTGCACATGACCCTGCAGACTTCAGCTTTTTGTGTTTATTAAAATGTCCTCTCCACCACTGGCTCCACTTTTTAACCACATTTTATTTTCCAGGCAAGTGTTATTTCTTGACATGCAAGCAGGACAAATTCAGAGTTGTTCAACTTGGCAGTAATACCCTGGGCAATTGCACTGTACAGGTGAACAGTGCTTAAACTCACAAGCATTTCCTCCTTCTGATCATACCTTCCCAGAGGGAAATCACAACTGGCAAGGTCAAACCAAATCTTGTCAAGGAGGGACTTGCTAAATAACTCTGAAACTGAGGGAGGCACAGATTTTCTGGGGCCTGAGTTTATTTACATGTTGGAGAACCAGAAATCAACAAAATTCTCTTTTTTCCTCTCCCTACATACTTCTTGTATGAGTCTGAATTCCTTTGCTGCAAAAATAACTTCTTGTAGGAACAATGCTCAAAGTTCAGCTTTATCTTTGCAAGAGCTAAACGCCACAGATTAAAACAGTGAAACTATTTAACACCCTCCCTAGTATTTTCTCCTGGTATTTCTCAAGTGAGGGAAGCACTACATCTCACAGGAGTGGAAAAGATGGAAGTTTTTGAGAAGAGCTGTAGACACTTGGCCTGGATATCGATGAAAACAACACCCCACAGAGCATTTGCCTCCTGACATGGTGGCAAACAGAGCAGATACATTTTGCTTATACACAAGCCTTTGAGGCTGAGTATCTCCTATTTCTCTGATGTAGTCACACAGCCTTGGGGAAACCAGTTATAAGATGCTACCAGTACTGGCACAGGTATCAAAACACCAATAAGAACTTAAATAAGTGGCAATTTCTCAGGCAGAAACACAAAGTCATTTTTCTGTTTGTTTTTGTTCATTGGTTGGTTTTCTTTCTTTTTTTTTTCTTTTTTTTTCTCTTTTTTGTAGTTAGTGGTTTTTTTTTTGGTTTTTTTGGGTTTTTTTTTGAGAGGGGAGGGTAGGAGGTTGTTTATTTGTTTTGCATTTGGAAAGGAAGTGGCAGAATACCAAGGTTATTTTCAAACCAGCTTTTCATGTTTCTTACCAGCTGCCTCTCAAACCCAAGAACAACCATTTAATTCCTCACACAAAGAAAGTGGATTAAGCAGCCCTAAATTCTTCAGTTCTCAAGAGGAAATTCTTACATGTTAGGTACCAATTGTGATAACAATGATGTCTGATGTGATCCATTTATGCAGCATTCAGATTTTACAAAAACTTCATCAGTTCTTATTCTTATCTAACCCTGCCAAAGATATAAAGTATCAATTTTTAACCACAAAATTTTATCAAAGTCCAGGAAAATCAGGGAATTTCCTACCTCTTATTACCTCCTAATCAATGGTCCATGAGTAAGATGAATTACCCTCTCTCTTTCTTCCTAAAATGAAAGAACAGTCATTAAAGGGAAAAAAAATCTACTTCTGTGCTAGGTATTACTCTGACTGTTTACACACACAGAAGTTTCCCTCAGGCAACAAGGGATTATTCTATTTTAATCAAAGAACATACACAACATGACTCCTAGCTTTAAAAGACCCAAAAGACACAGACTAATGAATTAATCTACCATTACAGATAGATGAATTTTTGAACACAAAGGAAAAACCTGACTGAATTCCTCATTATGACAAAAGAAACCCTGAAAAATAACCCCAACTGCTGATCATATATTATAAAGTGACATTTCTTACTATTAACCTGTCAAAAAATAGATCTAGTATAATTTCAAAGCCTCTGCAAGACAAGCTTTGTATTTGTACTTAGTCAAATACTTTACAAAGTTGAATCCCTGACTAGATATCTGCCTTCATCACTGCTGAATTTACACTACATAAAAAGAAACTTGCTACCCTCTCAGTGTGTGCATCCACAGCGATTCTTTAATGAGACTGCTGGCAAGAGTTACAAAATTTCACACTGGGGTTTTGGCCACAGGCTTTTTAACAGTGGGACACAGAACCTTTGAAGAAACATTCCAAAACCTCAGAAAATCACTGAGGCCTGACCCATCCATGGGTGTACCCTAGCACATGTACCTACTACCTGGAAGAGATTTGAGCATTTCCTTGGGAGAGATTCCAGTAGGATATGGTTTTTTATCTGCAGGAAGTTTTTTCCCAGGCAGGTCAAACTCACGTAAGCTCTTTCAAATCAGCGTTTCCTCACTTTGGTATTTTATCACTAGATAAAAAAGAACAACAATCTGCTTGAAACCTTTTTTTAAAAGGTAACAGCTTTCTGCCTAGATGGCCATGAGACTATTGATGGGTTTTCCCAGTCACCAGTGCATTTGGAGGCCCACAGAGTGTCACAGCTCCTCTCCAGAGTGGAAAGGCTTGTGTGTGCAGCAGGCAGCTCTGCACTGACATGGGTCTCTGCTTCACAGCAAAACTGCAGTGCAATAAAACCAGCATTTTCCATCCCAAATGGCTGAGGAGCAAGAGACACCTAAAATCTCCTAAAAAAAAAACCAACTAAAAATTAATGAAACCCAATTCACAGAGAACATGTTTCATCCCTCATTTTGAAGCAGGAAGGCAATAAAAAAATATGTTCAGCATGAACACACACAAGTATTACCAAACACTTAAACTCAAAATATAATAAAAGCCAACAATTTTAATCAGATTATATCTCACAGATGCACAAAAAAAAATCTTATTCATTAAATTACCAGGTGCTCAGATTTGTCAAACACAAAACTTGAATGCAATACACTTTCATTGCCTTACCTCAACATGTACTGCCCTCCCCCTAGTCTACAGCTCAGATTTTTATAAACTTGGCTTATAATTGTTACTGAAAAGCATTTAGTCTCCAATAGAAACTGCAGAAATCAGCCTAAAATAGAAACTGGTCTGTGCAAAACTACTCAGTCGCTATGGGATCTTACTTTTTATCCTTCACTTGCCTGCCTTGTTCATTGGTGCAATATTTTAAAATCCTGCAAAGCCCAACTCCAGCTCCTCTTGGGCTCCTATTTTTTTAAAGAAAGGATGGCCAATATATATTCAGCTTTTTATAGTGAGCACACAGCCTCAGAAGCACCTCCTTATTAAGTGTACAGGTTATGCAGCCTCATTGCTGTAGGCTGGATCTATTTTCTTTCAAGTTACTGTTTAATATGGCTCTGTAAATATTTAAATGTATAGCTACTTTCAGCAATTTCATTAATTTATAATTTTAGGTCTTGTTCTTATGTTTGCAGCCTCTGACACTAGAAACTTGTGTGTGCTTCCTCCATCTGTCTCATCTCTAAATGTGCTCTTCTGTGCTTCTGAGAACATTACTGATATTGACTGCAAATTGCACTAAAAAACCCTTTTAGGTGTATCAAGACCTGAGAGATAATCCTCCCATCAGCTTACATCTCAAGTGACCAAAAGAGAAGGAAAGAAGTTGGTAACTGAAATACAGAGAAGTTTGTGTGATGCCTAGAGAGGCTACCTAGAACAGAAGTTGGACAGTGTTAAAGGAATAAATAAATAATAGGTATTTATTAAAAGGCCTTCCAAGGATACACCTTGGGCAGGACAAGATCCCCAAGATGGACTCGTGGTCACAAGTTTGACACTTAATAAGTTTTGGTCCCTTTACATATTGGGGTTAAGTATCCAATTACAGCTTCAGGTTGTGCAGTCCCATCCTCCCAGATTGCTCTCCTCAGTTCGCTGCTGTTCACACTCTTTGGGCCCAAAGCTCTAATGGTGTCCTTGGTTCTCAGGCTGGAAAAGGATTGTTTGGTCTGTCCAAACTGTGAAGGGAACTTGCTAACACTTGATATGAAGTTCAGAGTTACACACTAATGCAATACAGAACCTGGGAAATATGAAAGCTAAAATTTCCTTAAGTTTTTTTTATCTGACTATGCATCATGTGCATAGTCACAAAAAAAAAAAGAAAAATCTGCCGCTGTTTTATTGATCCCAGTTCTAGTGGAGGCTCACCAGTATCTCAAAAACTGTTCCAGATTTATCTATGGTAGGAGGTGCAGCACTAACTTCTAATAGCAATCTATCAAAAGCATAGATGTGAGGTATCCTTCAGCACAAATGTTCTTGTGTAACAGATAGACACAAATACAGGCTAATTTTTTTTTTTTTGGCTAAAATATTGTAAGAAGATAAATTTTTGCTGTAGAAAGTGAAATTATTGCTTCAAAAAGAGCGATGAAAAAAACTCTTCAAAATAGTGTTGCAACAAAAAGCCCACCAAAATATTTATAAGTAATGAGAATAAACTTTGAGAAAGACTTCTGGAATGTAAAACCAAAATTTATTTGCCATAGATCTGGTTTGGTGGCTGCACTGAGAAGTTGGCAATAAACAACCAACCAACAAGATATTTTGTGTCAATCAAACAGATCTGTTGATTTTCAACTGAAAATAATACAAGAATAAATAAAAAGAATAATAAAAGAAAAAAAAAAGGTAGCTGGACATGGTCACAAGATGCTGCTACTCAAATAAAAGGCTACATATCTTAATTAAAAGTGTAAAAGGAAAGAGGAAGCATAAATTAACTTCCATGAAGAGTTGCATACTTTTCAAGACTTCCCCCCTCCAAATATTTTTCAGACAAAAGAGTTAAAACATTAATCCAAACTAGACCTTGTTTATTTTACTTTGAGACAAAAGCTTTAGTTGAACAAACTGAATGTTCTTTCAAATGCAATGAGGAATTACTTTCACTTAGAGGAAAAATAATATGAAACACACAAAAAGAAATGTTTCAGAGGTGAATTATTTAATATGTGCACCAAAATTGAGCTCGCCAGCCAAGAAACTATTTTTGAGACTGAGTTTTGGACCCTTCAAATTTATGTTCAGTTTGAGACAACTGAAATAAATTTTCCTTTAATTAATTTCGATAAATGGATTGAGACATGCAGTCTGTTGTGGTTTTGGCACACTGTCCTGCCTCTTAACTTGAATGGCCACGAGATGAACCTCAGTGCATGAAAGTCTCTATTCTTAATTTTACAATGTTGCAAAATTGTGTAGTAAGCAAGAATTGACTGAAAAGCACAAAGGAATCCTGTGTTCTGTGGCAGCCTGCAGTGCACCCATCCCAGAGACATTTAGGATGTGGGAGAATGGAGAGGTGCACTCAGGTGCTCTCCAAACACAACCTCAAGAGTGAAGACACAAGAGACTCCAGGATTTCTATTTAAAAGAAGGCTCTCCAAAACAACATTGGGTCACAATAGCAAGCAATGGTATTTAAATGCAACACTTCCAAGTTTAAAATTAGAAAACACTGTTTTGACTGCTAAGGTGGGAAGAGCAGAGCCCTGATCCTAGGAAAAAAATGTTCACTTACTTCCCAAGCAGACAAAATCTGCATGGGTGTGAAGATTCTGAAGGCACTGCATGAAACCAAGTGCTTCTCAAACACTCATCTAGGAAGTTTATGGCCTAGCTTAGAGTTGAAAGCTGTTTCCAGATGTCAGATCACGAGTAAAACATAAATATTTTGAGGAGAGCTCTGAGAGCATAAAGTTCTCCAAACTGAGAGAAACAATCAAGTGGTGCAATTGAAAAAATTCTTTTCTTGGGCCAACATCCTTCTGGATAGGAAACCATTCTCTTTCAAAAGATCAGCCATAGATAGATAAATATTAGAGACTCTTTACCTGCATAGATGAATTTGGTTTGCCAGTCACTGAGGAATGGGAGCAAAAGAAATCTGCATTTTGAACCAAGAATATTTCCTCCTGTAGAAAAACTGCCCATTAAAAAAAGCCCAAAGTCACACCAAAAACACTCACAGAACAAAGAATCAGTAATATGAACACAAGAACTGAAGCCCACACACATCAGTTGCCACTGGCCATTACACCATCTGAAATGCTTTGGTATTCATAGTGAACACACACTTGTTCTCTCCAATATTTGACTGAAAAATTGTGCATGCAGCAAGAGAAGTTCTGTAAACTTTTCAAAGTTTAGCAGAGAAAACCAGGAAAATTTAATTTATTTTGAAATATTTTTTTGATATTTATAGTTCTTCTACTTTGACACATCTTCCTGTACTTTTCTTTATAAGTGTCTATTTTAAAATAAATCATATCAAACACTTCAGGCAATTAGAGTCAAATCTCTACTGACAAGCAAAGTTAAAAAAGGAAGTCCTGACAAAGTCACTGTGAAGATGTCACAAGAATAATGAATAAACATTTCTATACAATTTTATTCATACTTCAGCTGCGATTTCTGTTAATAACTGTTTTCAATTTCTCTGATGAAGGAGAAAGCAATTTGCTTCAGTCTTCACAGGTAATAAAATTCCTTTCTTTACAGATTTCAGTCTCAGAATTTAAAATTAATAGAAGATCTTCAACCTTAACCATTTAAGCAGGAAAAGGAGATTACAAGGCCACCAAAATTATCAAAACCCCCTTTAAATGGATATACTTGAAAACCCCTCAAAACAACCACAAAGAACATTATATGTTTAATTTTCAAAGCAGCTTCCATTCCATGTTTCTTATAAGCAGCAGCTAAACAGTTTAATCACTGTACATGGGAGCTGGAAGTTAGATGCCTTCCAGGCAAATAAAATGTTGTAGCCTGAGGTTAATAAAACACAGGAGCAGAAACAGAAATGAAACTCCAAATTCTCATATCGCACAATTCAAGTTTATTCCATTCATTCTTGCAACACAAACTTAAAAATACAGTATCATTTAGCATTCTGATGTCTATGAACCATGATAATGATGAACCCAACTGTGTCAAAACAGTTAACAATGGTGAAAAGAGAAAGTCAAATATCAAAATGCACAGAGCACTAATTTTTCTTCTGTCACTGCGTAGAAAGATGATTGTTTATCCATTTACAAAATATAATTAAGACAAGTTTGTTTTGAAATTTTGCATGCAACACTGCAATTGCTTGACCTAGGACACTCTATTCTTGCCAGCCTCTTCTACAAATAATCAATGTTATGTTCAGTTCCATTTAACTATTGTACTCCTTTTCTCATTTGCCCCCTGTAAGAAAAAGGGAGCAGAGGGTACAAAATTGAAAATATACTTAAGTTTATAACTTATTCAGCACAAATTTCAAAGGAAAAGGTTTAAGAACAGAGTGGATTTCCAAGTATATGCAATTCCAGTCTGACAAGGTATTTAAATTCTGTTTATAGAATGAAAAATAATTTACAGTTTGGTATTTTTATCTAGTTAGGACCTACTCAAAGATAGAGGAAGCCACCCATTATTTTTTCCACAAAATAGCTAACAAGAAAGAAACAAATGAACAAGCCCAGTCTTGAGACAATTACAAATGTATAAGCTTTTATTTTTACCTTTCTTTTTTTTAATCCTGGGCAAAATGATTAAACACCTGTTATGTAGTGCAAAAAGCAGAAAAGTATTTCTTCTTTATAAGCCAAACATTAAATGCCATCTTTTTAACTATCTCAAAAGGCAGCTTGGGTATATATTACAGCCAAATTAACACTTGACTCACTGAAGTCTGTTTACTTCTTTTTCCCCCACCAGGGTGAAGTAAGAAAAAATAAGGTGTCCCCATAATCGTAGAAAAAGGGAGGCAAAATTGCCTCAGTGAATCTCCAGAAGAGTTAGTACAAAGATGATGTTTCTTTGCTCACTTAAATGAGAGTTAAAGGGAAGGGCAGGAAAGAATACAGAAGAAAAAAAAAAAAAAAAACCCAACAAAAATACAAAACCACTATGGCCAGACAACTTGATACTAATCAACACAAAAGACTTGAATAATCAAGTTCTGCACGTAAAAACAGATTGCAGTTTTCTAGACTAGTATTTGAATAGCTAAGTATTTAATAGCATAATATGGAGGCAAATTGATGCCAAAGATTGTTACTTTCATAGCTGAATAAAGAGTTAAACCTATAGTCTGTGTTCACACTATTACAATGACATGACAATCCAGCACTGATCAGAGATAAGATTAAAGAGTCCTCTTATAAATAGTTATTAAAAGCACTGTTCACCAAATATTCTTGTTCTTTTATCAGCAGTTCATCAATTGATTTATCACTGATTTCCAACCCTTCTGTTCTTCCTTGCCACCCAGCTCCAAGAAATAGAGTAATTGCACTGTACAGTTTATGGCCAGAGTTGATTGTTTTCTCCATTGCTTTTCTTTTGCTATGTGTAGATGTAAATCAGTTCCTGCTCTCATTTTACACTCTCAATGCAATGCATTTATATCTGAGACATTCAATCCTAATATGCAACATTATTCAAGTAAAACTAAATCTCCATTAAATACGAGTGGTAGTCACCAGTCTACTTCTATATATCCTCTCAATTTCAACAGTGATACCAAAATAGTATCAGCTACTTTTGTTTAAGAATTCAGCATGAGACGTTATATACATTTGTTTTTCTGTATTCTGTTTGTTACCAGAAAGTTTGAAATCTGTGTTTCAAAAGAGAGGAAGATGTATAGTTTGTGGAATAGAGCCTGTTACTCAGTTTTAAGTGAACCAGGAGTCTAATGAAAATTTTCAGGATGAAAGCCAGCAGCTCAGATATTCCTGAGGACCACAAGGTGTGACAGGAGTGCCTACAACATCATTAAATACCTTCCCATCAATGTTCTAGACTGTCATACTAGTACAGTAAATCTTATCTAAAAGTCAATGGTTAATGTGGTATGGTCACACTGGGAACTTCCAGAACAAGCCTCGTGCCTTAGTGGAATTTAAGAGGTTCATCCATTTGACAAGGAAACACTCATTTGAAGATATGCACAGTTAAAAAAAATTCTGTAGTAGTTAGAGCAAGTTAAGACTTCTGCTTGTACATCTTCCTGCTTCTACATCTGAACATAGAAAGGTTCTATCTTTACCAGAAAAGTTTAGCAACAATATTCAGCTGATCTGAATGGCTAAATAACTACTGTTCATTTTCCACATTTGCCTTGATTATCCTTGTGTGCCAAACAGCCTGGAGCTTTCACACATGTCTAGGAATTTTATGCTGATGTGGTGAGTAAAGAAATTTCATCTTACATTCCTTTTGGAAAAAAAACTACAGTGAAATTTTGACCTCTCTCTCAAAAGCAGTTATTTAAAATGTCTGTCCTGGACTGAAACAAATATGGGATAGAAAGACTTCAAATTCAAGCATCCAAAAGTACCTTGGCAGATATTATGGAGTGTAACACCACCATGCCTCAACTGGTCTTTCTTGGTTTGCTCAAGAGTCAGAAAACATTAGTGTGACATCCAATTAGTCAATATAAAGAACAGCTCCAATAACTAGTATCAAAAGTTCTCAAAACTGCAACAGAAGCTTTAGGCAGAAGAAGAATAAAGCTACCCAGTGAGAGAGAAGAGAGAAGAGCAACCCAGCCACCTACATTACTACACTTCAGATTATGGCAGACACTAAGAGCATAGGACTATTGTCTCCTTCACAATTAGTTTCAGGTACATAGCACAGTACTTCCATCTAAAGGAAGTACTTCCATCCATCTAAAAAAAATCTTAGTGCTAATCTAGGAGGCTTACAAGCCAAGTATTCAGCATGGTCTGTCTTCCTTCTTCCATTTTCACTAGAAATGGGAAGAGATTGTGCACTGGAAAGAAGTCCTAGAGGGACACTGTTCATAATACTTTTCAACCCTCTCCAACCAGATTATCTTTGATACAAGTCCCTAACTAGTCTGACTCATAAAGAATTTCCCTCCCCCCAAAGTATTTAGCTGAAGAAGCTGGAAGATGCAAAGAGTGACAGACAGGCAGCAGTGTGAGGCCACAGGAGAGACATTTAAGATATCAGTCCATCCGTCACTGAAGAAGAGTCTTGATTGCCTGGTTGTCAGTGGCTTCAAAGGCAGTTAGTCCATCTGGGCCTTTCACAGTCTTATCAGCACCCTGGAAAAGCAATGGGAAGGACTGTCAGTTCATAATGCCAGGCTAAATCAGTACAAAGTGTGTCAAAAGAGACATAACTTGAATAATTCTATTGATTACATACAGCTTTTCACTGCAGTGCCTTGTTTTCATTCAGAAACCAACCAGACAAGATTTATGCACAGAACTTTTCAGCATGCAGCTAATCTGAGTTTCCAACTTTGTCATTCAAAAATAAGGAAAAAAGCCACAATTTTTGTTACACAGTAAGTTGCAAGTCCAACAAATTATCAGTTTATCTTAGACGTACTTCTTGTTTCCAGCAACTACTACTCTTACAAAAGCAAAAATTCAGTGTTACACACTTCTACAAAATCTATGGTGCACAAAGCTCTCACATGCTAAATTACACAGGTAATACCTGGAAGAGCTGATTTACTAACAAATCATACTATATTAGTTTTATATCATAAAATGGCCACACTCATCAAGGATTGTGCTTCTCTTCCATTCTGAAAAAAAGTCCCTATTGATACATCAGAAAAACAACAGCACAAAATCATTCTGAGTCCAAAACTGCTCAGGTTTGTTTTGGAAGAGTTAGGTCACCTAAAAGCCAACCAAACAGAACAGGGAGGCAACAGGAAGGGTAATGCACCAACTGGGTAAATTGGGAGGATAATGCACCAACTGGATAAATCAAAGAATTAGAATAAACTGCTGCAAGTAAGCACAAGCACTGTGCCAGATTTATGGGAGGAGAACAAAAGAAGGGAAACAGAGTGATTAACTAGTCATGTTTGCTTTGAGCACTGTGTAATCACATTCATGAAAGGGAAAACACAGACTAAACTGTAAATAGGGTAGCTAAAGAAGGGGACAAAAATTATTAGAGATCACAGGACTGATTTCAGAACAACTCTGCAAGATAATATGCAAATCTCACTTGAAAATGACAGGAAAAATACTTTGGGTACAAACACATTTTGTCAAAAGTGTGTACAGCAGAGGCTTGTCTTCAGTTTATGTATAAGCTCTCCACAGAGTAGGTACAAATCCCTTCTCAATTACAAGGAAGATTGTTAGTTACTATTAAGGACACTGAATAGTTTAAGGACATAATGTACCTAGAATTTCCATAGCTTCTTCACTAATTAAACACACAAATCCCCACTGAACTTCCATACATAATACCATGTCTGTTCCCAAGACAACTCTCACTTCCCTAAACTTCTCTAACAGTCTAATAAACTGGATCTGATACCACTGTGATGTGCTACCAATGCTACTTTTCACAATGCAGCATGTTTCCCTCTCTGAAACTTGTACACTCTTTACTTGCATGTACTTAACCCGTCATTTGAAAAAGATGGTTTTGCAGTGGTTTTTATGGCAGCACTGCCAGTCTTGTGGTCCACTGGTCAAACTGATCCTCTTGGAGCTGCTAATCTTCCTTGTGGCCTCTAGAGACTCTCAGTGCAAGAGATGCATTGAGTTCACTCCAGTGACAGGAGCAATTTTTAGTATTTCCTCTCTCCTATCACTGTGTAACATCCTTGGCCCAAACAGTACAAGGATGCTGCAGTTCTTTGGCATATGAACATGAGCTGAATTAGCCTGTTCCCAACAAATGACAATTTGGTTACTGCAAACACACACTTGGGCTGAAACCATGGGAACACAGCTTGTAAAACATTTATTTTTCCCCTAAGAAAACCCCCAAGAGATTTAGTACGTATTCAACACTTGTAATCTTAGTTGTCCAGGGAAAAGAAAGGCAAATAAGAGTACAAATAGCTTCTATGGCACGTGTTGATTGTTTCTACTGCTTAGATAGCACTCAGATTAGAATCTATGTGGAAATCAAGAAGGCTTCAAAAGCTGTTCATTGAGGGAAAAATCTTGATTTGAAGAAAAATGGAACTATGCAGTTATTCACCTGACAGAATTTAAAGAACTTTAATTCATAAAACTCTCCACCAATGTACCAGCACTTAGGGTAACAAAGATAACAGTTAACTGGGGTAACTTGGAAGTATAAAGAGAGGTTTTAATCTTAACATGGGACTGCTCTCCCCCCTCAGAAAAATACTTCAGAAAAATTACTGACATTCAAGACCTGGGTTTCTAAAACAGCTTTATTGAATGTAGGATAAGAGGGTCATGACTACCTAAGGAGGACATCGTTTATTAAACTCAGTACTAATAAATTTAGAAAATTGGCCATTAGCTAGATGGAAAGACTCCTGCCTACATTCAATAAAAAGAGAAGGAAACAATAAAGGTCAGGTCAAGAGGACTTTAATTTGTAGAAGTACAACACTGCCTGGAAGCAACTTTATTAAAAAACTCATGGAAGTACAATGACTTCATAGTATTCTCTACTTTCCCAAAGTAAAAAGTTCCTAATATTTGTGTTATGTTCTACTCTGAAAATACACATACATAAATAAATATAAACCCTCTCTCCTGGGCAGGGTAATAACAAACAAGGATGTTTGCCCACTTAAGTCACCAGGCAAAGCACAAATGTTAAACAGGCTCTGAGAGCCACACATGAGCTACTTGGCTCCAGCTGCAATTCTGGAAAAAACCCAGAGCAACAAGCACAGAACCCATGATGAGAGCTGAGCTCCCACCAAACTGTGAAACCAGAACTGGGGGCACTTAACGAAGCTGGGAGAAGATTGGTTCACACAGCAAGCAGCAAACTGCTAAGAAGAGTTGCCAGATGACACAACAGAGGCAGATGTCTTCTTGTTCAAAAAGTACACAGATGAAGTCATGGCCAACAGATCTGCCAACACTTCTGAACAGGGGACAGATGTATGCACCTCTGAAATCCCCAGTACAGCAACCACGAATGAGGGAAATGAGTGAGCAGATGTGGTCATACTCACAGCTTTTCCTTTTGCCACTGTCAAAGAAAAAAGGGGCTTAACTATCCAACTTGACAGGATACTTCTTGTAAACAAAAGCAGAACTATTTTGGGAGTTGAACAAATGGATGAAGTTTGTTGCATCCTATGCAATAGCCCTCATTCCCTAAGCTTTCAAAACTGTTGTCTATTTTAACATTCTGGCTTCTCTGACACTAAAAAACCACAAATTTTTACATTACAAATCACACACCAGATTATTAAAGAAAAACACGGATCAATGTCTGAAACATTTCTTGAACTACTCCTCCTTCTCCTCCCTTCAATAGCTTGAATCTCATATAAAAGGTTTCCAACATCTCCACAGTCCATCCAGCGCAGAAAGCAATGGAGAATGTTGGCTTAGTAAGTGGGAAGAACATTAAACAGTCAGGTATTTTTACATCTTTCAGTAAGGGCTGACTTCTGATTCCCAGGTATCTGCTACCAAAGAACATATGACTATGGTACAAGCAAGGCATGATTAGTTTAAACTAATGTTTAAACAAGGTTAATAAAATAACTGTGTTAAGAGACAGAACAATCTCTACATATAAGCCCTGCCTCAAACAGACAGAGCTGATAAGCCAACTTCCAGCTTATAAATACTTCATCAGCTAGCCCATGTAAATGGAAGCAATCAGCATTTAACTCAGCATGAAGAAATCTGAAAGTAATTTGAAATAATCTGAAAGTAATCTGAAATTATTTGAAGTAATCTAGGTTGGAAAACCCTCCAAACCAGAAATGGAAATAAATCAACATGGGATAAAGGATACCTTATTTTTTGATGATCCTAAATGAAGGATCAATCCTCACAATAAATTTAAGCAAGTCGGACACACCATTTGAATAGCAAATTAACAGTCACTGCATTTGTTTACAAAAAAGCATAAGTAGTATCAGACAAGATCAAAGTGAAATTCATGAAGCATTGAGGAAGTTAAGGAAAATTTTCCCTGTAAGTGGCACGTGAAAGTATTACATGGCAAGAATTCCTTTGGCTAAATGATTTAAGTGTAATCAAGAAGGACTGTATGTGAATGGAGAAAAAAGACTGCCTGAATTAACTACTGGCTTTGTAAAATTGATCACGTTTGTAATAAAAATCGAAGTGCAAACAGAGACAGATGAGGCTTATTGTCCTCAGGACAAAATTTACAAGCTGTAGGAAAGAGAAAGCTTGGCTCCCTACTTTTATTTCCCCTCCCTCTGCCAACCCAGATGGGTTCTCAGTCATCTGGCAAAAGTTGAGGGAAACCACACCTCTGAGCAACTTCACAGCAGAGATTGCATCACATGAAGCACTTAAACAGCTGCCAAAGCCAAATCCACTGAAGGAATGCATTTTTTTTTCCCCTTACTGATTTGCAGCTCTGCTCTCTAGCTGGAGCCCACAATACTCTGACGGTCACTGTTACTTTTGCTACACAACAGAAGTCCTTCAACTTTGTCTTTCAGCTATCTTTCACCATGATCAGAGTACTCTGTTTTAGCATCTGTTTGAGGTTCTGAACATATCATCTGGAGCATCATAATGTTATTGCAAAAAAAAAAATCCCAGTAATATGCTTTGCTAATGGGTAACTTGTTCAAAACATTCCTATCTCACCTTTGACAGAAGCAATTTCACACAGGAAACGTGGCCCTCATAGACTGCTGATAGGAGTGGTGTGATATTGTGTTTGTCTGGAGCCTGCAAATTGAGATACAATTACTTGAAGGACAATTTCACACAGCATTGTAATGTTTCACAAAACTTTTTAATTTTCTTTAATCAGTAAGGAAGTAAAAAACGGTAAGGAAGTAAAAATTTAAGAATATTAGCCAGAAATGCATTCCACAGGATTTTTTACCTCTTTTTTAATACAGGAAAGTTATAATTTAAAAAAGAGGTAATAGCAAGATATATCTTCCACAAGACTTCAAGGTATCCCAAAGCTTGTCCATAATTTTAGGCCAATTGAGCAGTTTAGCTGACAAATTTTGCCCAATTTAAAAACACTACTCCTAATTCTCCCATTTCACAGGCAGCATCACTTCAGAAAACAGTTTTGGCTGAAATATTCTTTTGGCTGTCTTCTCTCTAAACTACAGTCCTGGAAAGAATAAGAAATGGAGCAACTGAAATGCTATTTTTAACTCTTCCCCAGCTAGGAAAATTCCCAAGGAAGAGATAATCTTTCCAGACAACCAGGAGTGAAATCCTAGCATTTTTGTTAGAACTAAAGCTAAGATGTCTTACATGTTAACTTTTGGACGAGCATTCTAAGGCACATTTGGGGTGTATGGTTAAAGTATTTGGGAATTTAACTTCTGCAGGGCTGATACAGCTTCATCAAATCTTTTCAAAACAAGAAGCCATGCATGTCAAGCTACAGGAAAATGTCTTAAACAAGAAAGAATGTCTCCAAAGAAGAGACACACTTTTTTCCAATGTGTCCAAAGAGAATTAAAATATTTAATAAGCGTAATTGTGAACTTCTCTAGAATCCCACCTCTCAAATATTTTGAAATGCATCGAATTGTTTAGCTTGATTTATACTTTTCAGTGACTGTTTAAGCACTTACACCAATCTCTCTGGTGTGTGTGGGAAGACTTTAAGACCCATTTGCAAATACAATAATACATACATTAATGTCAGCTCCTTTCAAGAGCAAAAATTCCAGAATCTCAAGCTGGCCACAGTCTGCTGCATAGTGAAGAGGCTTCCTCCCACCTTCAAGTGTCCGGTTGACATCTTCACCCTTTAAAATAAACATAATCTCATCAGTAAAATTTTGGAGTTAACACAAGAGGAAGAGCTTGAAAGAAATCCAACACCCTTAAACATGTGTGACAGTGTTCACAGGGGTTCTTGGATGAGGCAAGAGATGAGAATGTTGACTCCAGAAGGCTTGGTTTATTATTTTATGATATATATATTACATTATAACTATACTAAAAAGAAATAGAAGGAAAAGTTTCGTCTCTCAGCAGGCTAGCTAAGAATAGAATAGAAAAGAAAAGAAAATGATAACAAAAGGCAGCTCTCTTGGACTCTGTCCGAGATAGCTCCATCTTGATTGGCCATTAATTATAAAATTCAAGATGGCCCAACCAAAAATCCACCTGCTGCATTCCACAGCAGCAGATAACCATTGTTTACATTCTTTTTCTGAGGCACCAGCTTCTCAGAAGGGAAAATCTTAAAGAAAAGATTTTTAGTGAAAAAGATGTCTGCAACAAATATGCTGAAGAATGTTCCACCCAGATATTTCAGTCACTGCCCAAGAAAAATGAAAATTAAGTTGCTCAATTTTTATTCCCTCACATCTGCACTTATGACTTTAAGACAACCTTGATCCCTTGTTCTGTACTGCATCTCAGGTGTCCCTGTACACAAGGTACAAGTGCACTAGGTAACTACTCATGATTAAAAAAAACACCCAAACCAAACCAATAAAAAAAATCATGAGAGGTTGTACAAAATGGCTCATTTTGCTTCTCTTTCCCCATAACTAGGATCATAGTTATCTGGCCAAGTTCCTTTATCTGCTTCTATGAATACTGAAGCTTTGCATAATGACAAACCAGCTGCATAGAAGCAAGTCAGCATCATAACTACCAGCAAGTGAGTCCAGACGATCCATAATTTAAAACCCAATTATGAAACTGTCCACCCTGTTTTATAAATAGCATTTGCCAATTCTACATGATACAAACAAGTCTGAAGAGTCAAGCAAATCAGGCCACAGGAAGCTGTACTCTAATGCCTCTCATACGAGTGGATTGAGACATCTCTTAAGGCGTAAACAAAATTTAATTTACTGAGTACCTAATCAGCTTTGTTTCCTCACCTTGGGTTGTGCAACTAAGGATAAACTGATTTACTGCCCTTCCTTAGTGACAAGAAGTTACTGGAAACCAACTAGAGACAAGCTGTGTGGTAAGTGGCTTCTTGTTCTTATGTGCAAGGAATCTTAGTGTTTTAGGAAGTGGCTAAATTTTGCATCATACCTCAAGCCCTGTAACTCCACAGGAAAACAATCAGAAGAATTTCAGCTGCAGCACCAATTCGTAGTTCTCTATAGAGCCCCTGCAGCTCCTCCACTCCTGTTCCAAAGTTTTAGAAAGTGCACAGAATAGAGGGATTGACATACATCTTCCAGACATTACTTCCCTTCTAAGAATGGAAGAGAAGATTGCCAGAAGGAAATCTTATTCTGCTTTTGATCTTCTATATAATCAGTTTTACACTACTAGTCAAATAACAAGATGACCTCATTATTCTCCTCTCTTCTCAATAAAATATTCAATTATTCATCATATACCCTTGTAGCAGATAGTATTGTGATGTAGCTTCTCATTTGCTGAATTTCATTGACAATTAAGTTCCAATTTAAAAAAACCACCCAGATCAAAGTAGGCTAAGAGCACATAAATAGTCTGGGAAAGCACATAAAGAAGCAGCATGTACTTATGTTGAACATTAAACTCTACCCATACTTTTATTTGCACATGGACTCTTCCCATAATTTTAAAACAACTGGCATTTACAAAACCCATCATGTTTGCTGATACATTAGGGATTGGGTGCACAGGTTTGAGAAGCCAACCACATGAAAGCCACACAATAACCAACCCAAACCAAAACAATCTCCAAAAACCCTTGTAAAGCCTGACACATGCCAAGTAAAGGAGCATGGGAGAAGGGCAGGCAAGCTAACTCCTGGGACAGCATACAGTCAAGCCATAAAGTTCACAGTCCAAAGGAAAGTTAGAGTCATCGCTTCTCAAGATTAGGACAGTCCAGCAAAGCTCTCACTTCCTTAAGCTTATAAATATTATTTGGCTCACTGGCTTATAAACTATAGTAATTTTTCTTTTGTTTTTAAAGAATAAAACAAAGGTCCTCTCCTAAGCTGGCTGTGGAATAAATTCCTGCTGGATGATGAACTTTCAGAGGAAAAAAAAAATATACCCAAACTCCTAGTTTTTTAAGATCCCTGTAAAGATGATGAAAACATGTTTATAGGGGAGTACCTAGCAAAAGGTTTGCAAATAAAGATGTCCCAAACACAGATTACATGGTATTGAATACTGGCACTGAGAACATGTATCATTAACATTCAAAGTTAAACATCAGAACATTTTAGTCTGAATTAACAGAACACAGACATAATATAAATTAGAAAAATAAAAAAAAAAAAAAATCAAGTACTCCTATATTCTGCAATAAACCAAGTCAAACATCCAGTTGTTTCATAGGTTTGAAAAGCCACTGTAAAACAGACCACTGAATGTCATACAGCTTTACCTGGCCTTTCCTACACCCAGTCCAAGAAATACAGAAGTAGGAAGGGAAGATAAACCAATGCATTTAATATACAGGGATCAAACTGGCAAAACCACTTGTTTCAAATGCAGTCACCAACATATATACATTAAAAATTTACAGGACTCTTCACAGGTAATTTCTCTCAGGTCTTTAGATCTCCTATTTACCTAGGACATCTCTCTGTAGGACAAGCAGTGATTTCCAAAATGAGGTGTGAAAACTCAAAGGGTGCAAGGCAATCCACTGGGGTGTGAAAAGAAACTATATATTGTACTATTATTAAAATGTAAAAATAGCATTCATTTCATCTTTAATTTCCATTTTTGGGGTATATTTTATAATGTGCACATTACACAGTACAGGAGTACATATTGAAGCTGATATAATAATATCTTAAATATCAAGTCCCAGTCTACCTGCTCAGGGTCAGGCTGGATGCGGCTTTAAGCAACCTGGTCTTGTGGAAGGTGCTCCTGCCATGCAGGGGGGGTGGAATGAAATCTTTAGGCATAAAATAAAGACTTAAGCCCCTGCCTCATAAATGAGACAGCTCTGGTGAAGGGGTGGCTAATTATACCAACACGATGAGATGAAGTGGTCTCTCAAGCCCTGCCAGAGGTTGGTACAGGAAACAGCACACAAGTAAAGATTCAAAGAGAAACATTATCTCTGCATCAAGTTTTCCAAATTTACTGTGGTTTTGAGTAATACTGGCCAAACATGCCATAAAGAACGTTATGAACTTGGGTATCAGCAATCTTATGAGGTGATGATTCTCAATACAGAACTCTGAGAGAGCAAAGTAACCAATATATTGGTGGGCTGAAATGAAGCTGCTGAAGGTTTACACGAAAAATCACCATCCCCTGCAGAGGCACATGGTCAGAATCCACATGAACTGACAACATGAAGCTTAATTTTTCCTTTACACCCACAGGAGCAACATCTTCTGTGCACTAGACCAAAAGTGACAGAATGATTCTTCAAGGAGATTTTATGGGACTTCTGCCATTTTCTAGAGTCTAACAGAGCAGCAAGGAGGTTAAGCTGTGTATTTGGAGGAGATACAATTAAGACAGAATCAAGGAATCATATCACCCTCAAAATAAAATGTAGCTTCAAAGGTCAGACTTCTCCTGAAAGAAGATTATTTATTTTCACTTTCTAGAGTACACCCACACATTCACTAACATTGGTGTAAATATTTGTGCACAGCCTCAGAAAGTAATTTGCCCAGGCAAAAGAAAAGACATGATCACCTCTATAATGGCCTTCCAGAATACACTGAATGTACTCAGTCAGCCATTTAAGGCTAAGTCTGGCACAAACTACATTAGTCACATTTTTCTTTTCAGATCAAAGACCCAGGGCACCAGCTATATATTATCATTAAAAACACGTTACACCCATGAAACATCAGTTCCCAGGTATCTGCTTTAATCCCCTCTATTAAAATCTGATTGGGAGTAAAGAAAAGCCTCTGTGAATCTCCAATTACTAAACAAGATGACATAAAAGAAGACTTTTATACCCTATTTCAAAAAGTCACATAAAATGGCTAACAGAAGAACTTTAAATTAGGAGATCTTAAGGTATCAATTTCAGCTGAAATGTGGCTTTCAATTTTTCACTGCAGGACAGGAAAATAAAAACTGGAAACTCACTTCCAAATACTTTTAAGAACTTTGCTTTTTAAGTAACTAAGAGTAGGATTCATTATAGCAGCCTGTGAATGCAACTATCACCCACTTTCTGTAATAGAGCAATTTAATCCATAAAAACATCTGTTCTAACTAATTTCTTAAGTGACTACTGTCAAAAATAGTTACTCTTGAACTTAATTCTTTCATTACCCTCTCTCACTCACATTTTCCTTGCTTTACCTTCTCTTGCCAATATATTAACACAAAATCCCTTGTTATATCTCATGTACTTTTCCAGTTTAGCTCTAGTCAAGGCTTTGGCTTTTTTAGTTCCATCCCTGCACACCCTGGGGAAGTGACTATGTTCTTCTTGGGTACCCACCCCCAAATCCCATTTTTATGCTCCCCTCTTTCTTCCTGAGCTCAGAGAGGAGATCCTGACAGCCAAGCTGCCCTCTACCCTCCTGCATACCTGGTGGATGTCCCAGAGTAATCTGGAAGGATCTGCACCTTAACAGCTGCCCTGAATAAGTCGTGCCAAATTTAATTCCTTCTTCAGCCCTTGTTAAAAGAATGAACCAGAGTTTGCTGACTTTGTCCCTAATGCACATTATGACCTCAGCTCCATGAAAATGAACATGTTTAGTCATAAAGTACACATTCTGGAGCTCATTATTTTCCAGGGAGATTATTTAACCACACCTAACTGATTCCATCCTTCAACTGCCCCTGCCTTTCTGCAGCCTTTATTACACAAGGCTGTATTCAATGCCTGCCTTGGTCTCCCTTTATCTGCTAACTCCCTCTTTTCCCAGCTTCTGCCAGTTTCAGAAGCATCAACACTTAAAGCCAAATGAGCTAAACTCAAGTTCAACCTAATCTAGGTTAAACTTCACCATTAACCTAATCTATGTTAAACCTAATCACCATTCTAGCACCCTACAGCACACTCCAGGTGCTTCAAGCACAGGCTTATTTTGCAGTGGCACAGGAACTGAAACCAAACCTGAGCCAGGTGTTCACGTGAGCACTGTGGTTTGTCAGAAGTGTTGTTCTAGAACATTACTGCCAGGCTACAAATGCCACAGCTCACCCTTCACTTGAGCACCAGCTTTTCTCCTGTGGGGCAGCAACAGCTTTGCTACTTCCAGCCAAAGTTTGACCCTTCCCACCACTGCACCACAATCAGTGGTTGAATGATGAATTCCATGAGGGAACTGATCAGTGTGAGAATTTATTTGATCATTTCCTTCATCTGTTCCATGACTTGGCATCTGAACACACCAGCAATTAGTAGCTGGGATTTACACTGCAGTCCTACCACAGGAATAGAAACTGTGGCCTCATTAAATCCTATTGCATAGGTTAACTGTATTAGTAGAGCAGTGCCTGTAATACTTATGGCATTAAAATGCTCTTTCAGATTTAGAAACAACTCCATATCTCCATCTGTACTTATCATGCAAAAATAACTGCATCTCCCCTTTTCGTGCATTCCTTTCATTTCAGTTTTAATGAAGGAAATCAGATTCCATGCAGTCAGATGTCCTTAGAGGGCAGGGAAGCCTCTTGCAGGAGCTGCTGTGTAATTCCTGTCTTTATTATAGTAGGAAAGAAAATAACTCACTGTACAGTCTGTTGCATTACTTCCATCTCTTTGCACACAAGGGATGGCCACCCTTACAGTGTATTAGGTAACTCTGACATTTTAAGCATAGCAACAACTTTGCTGTCTCAATGGACAAGAGGAAGAGTAAAAAATCCTCTTTCTATAGAGAAAAGTTTAAGCCCTATGGATGAGATATTTTGACTATTTTGCTGCATATCGAAAATGCTACTTCCAAAAGCTTCATATTTACTATTTTCTCCACAGACTTTGTTTGTGCTGGTTGTATTATTTGTTTTTTAAAATTCAAAGAGATGGCAGAAGTAAATTAATGATGTTGGATATAATCTCAAGATATGCTCTGCTATAACAGAAATTATATTGGCATCCACTGAATGAAATCTTTCCCTCCAATATAACTAAGTTTTAGTTTTTAAATCAAGCTAAGTGCCTGAAATGTTAAGTTCTATGTTTTGTAGCGGAACATATATAAACTGAGCTCTGAAATCACTTAAGAACAATCTATTCCTTATTCTTCTGAAGGAAGAGTAAGCTTGGATAAATCACACCTGTAGAAAAAATTATTAGCCATATACTCAAACAGTTTAGAAAACAATCTTGCACTTCCACAGTTGGTATGTGGGGGGCATGGATGAACTGATTATGACTTAATCTTCCCCAAACACTCTATTTCATTTTCTCAGAGCTTGAGTCTGCTCACACCCCTTCAATCATTCTCCACTATAACTTCTCCAGATTCATTCATCACTGGAAAGACTTTTAAAAAAAGCCACAAACCCACTCTCCCACCCCTCAAAAATCCACAAACACCAGGTAAATACTCTGAAATTGAAAATACATTAAGTTATTTTTGTCATTCTATTTCAATTCTCAAAATGGTTGTATTTTAAGTACATAAGCCAAAGTACTTTACTGTTTAACCTGTGTTTGTTTCAGTTGTATGTTCATAGAGCTTTCAAGCATTTACTGCTGCCACATGGCAGCTCTGGGGCTCATCTAACCAAACGTTACCTCTCTAGCAAGGAAAACGTAAACACCTTGACTGAGAATCCCTAAAAACAATGCTGTAGAAACAACTGAAAAAACCACCCATTTTCTACACACAAGTCAATCATTCTGCAATTTCTAAAATAACTGTGAGCTCAGAAATATTGTAAGCCAAGCACAAACTTCAGTCCACACTCAAACAGCAAAAACAACGTTTTTTATACAGCTAATCCACGGGTCATAAACACTGGTGGAAATGAGGGAAAACTTAAATACCACACTTCCTGAAATCTGACTAATAACCTAAAAATATAAGGAGAGTTTAATTCTACAAGCTTGTCAGTCTAGTGACTCATGCCATTACAGACTATTTAAGGCTGAAAGGGAACTTTGGAGGTTATGCAGTCTAACATTTGCTCTTAAGCAGGTCCAATCAGATCAGGCTGCTCAGCTGAGTTCCACAGACCTCCAAGGACTGAGGATTCCAAAAGTTCTCCAGGCATAAGCCCTTTCATTTTGATCATCCTCACAGGGAGTATTTTTTCTCTTACACCTAATCAGAATTTCTTGCATTTAAACTACAACTGTTGTCTCTTTCACTGTGCACAGCTAAGCAAACTTCTCTATATCCTGCCCTTTGTACAGAAAGATAACTATAAAACCTTCCCAAAAGGAAAAAAACCCAAAAATGAAAAACAAAACAAAACAAAAAAACCAAGCTACCACAATTCTAATAACATTAACTTGTACATCCTTCACCTACCAATAAAACCAGAGGTAAAAAAGCTTTTATAATTTTTTCAGTAGGTCCTATACTTCATAAAACAGCTGGTACAGATCTTCCTATGCCTTCCAGATTCCTAACTAATTTCAACTGCACTTCAGCTGTCATACCTCCTCCATCTCTGCATATTTGTACAATATTTCTACATTCCTTCCAGTGGATCATTTTGCTTTCCCCTTCTCAGTAACTCTGAGTATTTGTTATAAATTCCTCAAAGTATGTGACACGGAATGCAAGCTGCAGTATTGAAAAACACTCAGCATTTCTCCTGCTCTCATGGAAGAGAGCTCCAAGTTCTAAAGAAAGGCCCCTGCAGGATCTTTTTCACTTTAGAGAGGCTGCAGTGCCATCTTATTTGTATTCAAACAGCACAAGCACAGGCTGGGCAGAGAATGGATCAAGAGCTGCCCTGGGGAGAAGGACCTGGCGGTGAATGGTGGATGAGAAGCTTTGACACATCCCTGAGAGCCAAATGTACCATGGACTGCACCCAAAGCCATGGGGCCAGCAGGGCAATTCTACCCCTCTTCACTCACCTGAGTGCTGTGTTCAGCTCTGGGAAACATTTAGATGAGATATTAGGAGGAAATTCTTTACTGAGAGGGTGGTGAGGCACTGGAACAGGTGGCTGTGGAAGTTTTCAGGGCCAGGGAAGATGGAGCTCTGAGCAACCTGGTCTAGTGGAAGGTGTCTGGGTTCATGTCAGGGAGGTTGGTGCTAGATATGTTTTAAGTTCCTTCCAATCCAACCATTCTATGATTCTATGAAATAACACAAAAAAAGGCAATCTGACCTTTCATCATAGCAACAGAACTTTATATATCCTTCCTCCTCTGAATTCTTCTTCCACAACTCAGTTGTTCAAGCACAGAACTGGAACCTCAAATACTCTTGTTTTTCAATTAACTTTGAAGATTTGAGAAGAACTAAAGTTGATTATGAGTTCAAACACGAAAAGTCAACACAGTAGACTGAGTTTTACCAATGAAGACACAACTGCTACTACCCCAATTTTCTTACTATTGGAATTTTATTGAAACAATCCTTGGGCTTATGTGCAGAAGTACTAGATTTCCCATATGACCCGAACAAGAGTGCTTTCCTGCTCCTCAGTCTGCCTCTGGAATGATTCTGTATAGATTCCATTCTGCAACCTTGTTCTCACCTAAAGCACCAATCCACACACTGCCAACCTTAACTGCAAACTGGAATGAAATACACCTACACACCCCAAGAGATGCATTTTTATAAAATATGCTGAAGAAATCTGACAGCCTTGTAGAATAGCAGCTTGCTACACAAAAATAGTCACCTGGTCTGCCTTTTAGGCCTTCACTTCAGTGATCCCAAAACATTCTAAGAGTCCAGAACAGCCTCAGAGTCTAAAAAGCAGCACTGACTTTGATGAAGTAGTTTTCATTCTTGCCAAGACAAACTGATTTAGCCAACCAAAATCCATGCTAGCACTTTCACAGGTCCCTGGAGATTACCAATAGGAAAAGACTTTAGGTATGAATTACTGAATCCATTTTATGGTGTATCTAAAAAAAGATATTTATTGTTTTCAAGGGTCAAATTAACATTACTCTAAACACCTCTGACTAGCAGAGAAAATAAATTAATTTCTTCTTCCAAGCTGGTTATAAAATTTCCTTTAAATACTTTGTTATGGTAACTGAGATGAGCACCAGCCTGAAGCAGTTTTTGCTGGGTAGAGAGGTTAAATTTTGAACTGACACAGCTTTTCATTGATACAGCAAACAGACCCTCACATCATCTTCCTTAACACAAATCTGAAGGTAACCGAATCACCAGTCCAATACTTTAGACAAGGAAATAATTTATGTAAGCTTTTATGTGTTTCATCATAACACTAGTCCAGTGTGCTGATTTCACATTCCCATCTGCTTTAACTAAGAGCAAGAATAATTCAAATGACAGTTCAAAACAAGTCAGTGCAACACATAATTTAAACTTCTATACATTTTTTCCCCTATAAATGTAAAAAACTCTTGACATATGATGCCTCAACGGTTGCAGACCTAAGAACTGGGCAGAGCAGATGGAAAAGACAAATTTCACATTTCCACTCAATCTGTTTTATTGAAAAAAAACTTCTAAAACAATGCAGGAGGCCTAAGAAGAAGCAACAGTATTTTATCATTTCTGCCCAGCAATTTATTGAGTCTCAAGTTTTCTTATCTCTAGTTTCTGATTCACAAGAAAAATGACCATGTTTCACTAATAGTCACTAAATATTCCAACCAAGAGCAAGAGTGGGACCTGCTGAAATAACTAGCAACTCAAAGTCTGGGTTAAGCCAAAGAGCAGAAAAGGGAAGTAAAAAGATTAATGTTGTAAGCTGTGAATTGTTTATAATTTTGAAGCTGATTTCTTCAGTTAAAAACTCGCAATAAGATCCTTCCAGAGCTGAGGAAATCAACTCACTGCAACTGAAAGTAGGCAGTTTCCAACGGCAACTGCAAAAATTTTGTGCCAAATCCAAATTTTCATGTGAATCCCCTATATTTTCAAAAATTACTTACTTTCAGTCCACCCAAAAAAATCAGTGTAACCCAGCCTCACTCAGGCCGCACAGAGACAACAGCTACTGCTGCTCAGAGGTTCAGCATGTTCCAACCATTCCAGAGCTCTCCAAGTGCAGCCTGAGTGGACTACAGCAGTCTGCAGACAACTGAACTGAAGCAAATGACCTAGATTTGTTGTGTGAGATAATCACTTTGCACTTGGATAATTTCACCCAGAAGTTTGTTGGTTTTTGTTTAACAGTTGAGTGTGACTGCACTAGTTAAGCCTTCCTACTGATGATTTCTGTGTTTACCCTCAGACAGATTTAATAACATCTTTTCAATTCCTCTGGGTGTTTTATTCCCCATCCTCTAAATTTTATAACTTGAAGCAAAAAGGAATTTTCTTCCAGCTGTCTTCTTTCTACCCTGTATGCTTTGGGAAATATATGGGACAAGCTGATTTTACACCTCCCCCTTATCACATCTTACTGAAACAAACAGAAATAGCAAAAACATCCACAAGAAATCCTGTAGAGATAGTGATCAAAAACCAAATCCAAGATAACAGATGTTGAGAAGGGAACTTGAATACAGAAAGTTAAATCCCTGTGGAAGAGGCTGAAGACATGAGTATCAAATTTTCATTATTTTTCTGGACTCATTTCTAGTATTTGCTATTAGTTTATCCTGCAATATCCAAATGAGCTTCTGTTTTAAAAAATATGTAAAAAAGGCTACTCAAAGAATTTCAGGACAACATTCCCTCTAGAAGACCCTTATCAGTTTATCAAAAAGGGGTTTCTGTTCTGAGGATAGTGTGTGTCTCCAGCTGGCATTTTGTAGGAAGTTGTACAACTAGAGCACACAGATGTAGATGTCCATGTAAAAAATGCATATCTACTTTGCAGTTCTCTACTTTAGGAGAAGCCTTAATTGCTAATAATAACACAAATACCTGGTCTATAAAAGTTAAGAAAATGAATTATGAACCTGATGATGAATTTTGCCTGCCTTGATATCATATCTAAAGTACTCTGAAAGCTTTTAAGGCACTGCTACACTTATTCTGGCTTAAGCCAACGAAAAGGTGCTTAACAAGCATACTTTTCAGGTTTTGTTGGTGGTAAACAATATCTAGCTTATCCACCATAATCAATGCAATCTGAAGTCCTTTGTCTCAGTCAAACAAATACAATTCCAGAAACAACTGCTAAATAAACTGAACTACTGAGCCATCTGTGCTTCAGTTGTATCAGCATTTTGGGAGACAAACAAACCTGATACATGAGTTGTTCTGTAGAACAGCAATGAACCAACTGTTTCCTAGCTACAGCTTCTAGAAGCCCATGCTACAATCCCAGCTTCAAAGATGTGCGAAACACAGTTATTGAAAACAGTTGTTCTCCCCCCGCAAAAAAAAAAAAACCTGTGTAAGATTTGGGTGAGAAATAATGTAACCCACTCACTACTTGCACTAGCAAGGGATGAAACAGGAATGAAGGGCCCAGTTGTGCAGCTTCTCTTAGCTCCTAGGAATTCCCATTTATAAGTCTGGTCCAAAACTTCCATTTATAAGTTTGTTTCTTAGGCAACAGCTCAGAGTAATAGCAGCAAATAGTTCTGACAGAATAGGCTGCTGCAGACAAACGTATCATTGCTCTCTGTTCAGATTAGCCCTTTAACTCATGAATGTTAGTGCATGAAATATTCTGGATGGCAAACTGAAACAGCCAATGATTAGACACTTCCCAAGCTGTCCCTGCTTAGAAAGATTGTCAGAATTCAGAATTAAAGTTAAAATGCTTTAGTTACAGCATCAGGACTCACCTGTCAGCCCTGATATGGAGGGGACAAACATAAATGAAAGCCTTTAACCATTAATTCTAAAGATTTGCAGATCAATCTGATGACTTTATACCTTAAGTTGACATAAACCTAATGTTCCCCCTGAAGAGTTAAGTCAAGCACTGCATCTATTGCAGACAGTGCAGTGTCCATTTTCATAGGCCTAAAAGGATTGGATTTTTGATTGCAGAAATGATTGGCCAGACTTCATGTTTTACCAGTGTATTTTAGATGATGTGATTTGCATGATACCTATTCTAAGAATATACTAAGCAGAAGATATTCCAGCTCACATGGGTGCCAGACAATTGCTAAACAGGAGCCATCAACCATACATAAACCAGGAATCAGAGCATTAATTCTGTCTCAGTAATCGACCATCAGCAAACTGACAACAGATGACACAATGAAAACAGAAAAATCTACAAAACAACACCTGCTCCTGCAAAAAGGAATTTTTTCCCTCAAACTTAACATGTCAGAAACTGCTCCAAAAGTTAAGCAGCTGAGCAAAGGATCCCAGCCATTGCCATACATTCTGCATTGAGTTGTTTACTGCCAATTAAAACACTTTCAGTTTCTGGAAGAGCCCCACATCAAGTTCTGCATTAAACTGCTCAGGACATGTTGTCCAAGGAATGAACAGGAAGTGGATGTTTTCCTTTGAGGCAAACACACGGCGCCAGCTACTGGGTTTCAGTTTCAATAGATGCCAGCTTGATATTTTGAATTCTCTGCATGATCTGAAGAAACAATAAGTAAAAACCCCTGCAACAATAATAAATGTGAATTCTCAAAGCTCAGGTTGTACTGTACCAGGAAGAGATGAGAGAATAAACAGGAAGATGAGTGTATCTCCCAAAGATTATTGCTATGGTTAAAAATTCCCTGAATTTAAGTGCTTTAATTGGGGCTTAGCACCATAAGCAGGAATTACCTCTCCAGAAACTGAACAAAAGATATGTCCAAGGCAAAATCAAGTGTTCTATCAAATCCAAAGCAATGAAGCTTAGCTTCTAAACAGGTTTTCCTATAAGATTAACAGCCGTTATTTTCCTGTGCACAGCGAATTTACATTTTCTTCATTCAGCAATGTATAAAAAGATATGAAATGTCAAAAGCAGCATTAATGAGTTCTAGAAGTTTTGTGCCTTCATGCAGAGTTTTGTTGACATGATGAAGCAGTTGGTGATTGGAGTCATGCAAAAACAAAACACGGAAGCAAAAAACTAGATCAGAAAAGCTTTTTTACATCCATAAAATAAATGCTGCTTTCCAAGCAGTATATACTTAAAAATATATGCATTATCAACTACTGAATGGCCTCTAAACCAATTATACACACTTGGAATATTCAACTTCACTGTAATACTTTCCTTGAAACTTATAAATATTGGTTTTGCACTTTTTAATTTGTAATAATCCTCCTACAAAAGTTAAGCTATTTTCTCCAGGAATTACTGTTGAAAATGCTTTAGTAAATAGAGTCTATTGACTTGTCACAGAAATGGAACTAAACTGTATCTCATGTTATACTCTAATTAGAGGAGGCCCTATTTTGAAAGTAATTATATTTACTGTCATTATGCCCAAGATACATTTAAATAACAGACAATTACTGTTTTTATCACGAGCCAAATTAAAGTTTTTTAAACTATGCTAAATATCCATGACTTTAGCCAAGAAACAGTTAACACCATTACTGAAGTTATTGAGAAGTCAGCAATCCAAGAAATAAAGATTCTCACAAATGCCTCACTTGAGTACAAAGGCTTCTGTGGGGTTTTTTGTGAGTTTGTTTGATTTTTCTTAATACAGGGCACAAACAGAAATGCAGATCTCACCTCACAGGAACTCTCCTGGCCTCTTTTTTATTGGACTCGAAATCTTCTACTTTCAATTGCATTACCTGAATCAAGCACTGGAAATATTTTTGAGCAAACAGAAAAATACTTTTTAAACATTTATTGCCTATGGTATTTGCTTTCATAGTGTCATTAACAAATCAGTTTAAATGAGAGATGCTGATGGTAACTGTTCTATGGACAGCTCTCTGTCTATTGTCTCAAATGGCCTAACAGCTCATCTTTCCTGCTTGAAGCTAATCACTAATTTATAGGTCACAAGTGTGTTAAAAAGCAAGTTCATAAATGACCAGAGTTTGGGAAAAGAAAGAATCAGTCATCCAACAATAATTATCAAGACTTGATCTTAGCTCATCAGAAACTCTGAGCACACAATTTTGTTGTATAAAGTGACTCAGAACATTCTCTGAACTTTGGCTGGAAGTGTGACAGGGCAATCTCCAGAACACCTATCTAGTGATGTTTTGGTCTGCTCAGCTCATTAGCCACAGCATGCAATTACTCTCTTTGATTTCCAAAGCATAGCTGAAGGCTAAGGAAAAGGATTTCACCATTTCCCTTCTGGCCTGTAACCACTGAGGAAGGCAGCAATGTCTGTAAGCAAAGACAAAACTGCAGACCATATTCTAATTCTTGGTGCAGCAAGAAAGACACAAAAATTCTTTCTTTGAAGAAATGCAATGCCCTTGGCAAACATATCTGAACTGAGGTACAGAATTACACTGCATAAGAAATACTAATAAAGAATGTAAAAATGGGCAAAGTGCTAAGAGCACCAAATCCCAACTCCCTCAAGCTACTTCAAAACCATATTCATGTGCATTATGAGTTTTCAAGACCATATTTTTCTTTCCCTTCCTACTCTCCCTCATCAGAATTTCAGTTGCTTTTGGGAAAACAAATTATTTGCTACCCTAGTCTTTATTAAAAAGAGAAAAAAACAAAACCAACCCCCCCCAAAAAAACCAAAACAAAAAAACACACAAAACACACATAAGTACATTCCAATCAAACAGAGAATTAAGACAAACACTGTAGCTTGTTCAATAGGACTTATTAGTACTGACTGCATTCCAAGTCAAAATAGCAACACTACAGATAGCAGGTTCCTTAACCATTTAAATGAAGGTATTGTTTCCTTCCCCATCTGTGCCCTGTGACTGTAGAATTTGCCATCACTGGTCACAATCAACATAGGCTTTAACACCAGTACACTACAAAAAGAAGTCAATCTCCTACCCAGCACCCAATAAAAGTTTAAAATTCACTTTAATACAAGCTGTACTGATTTGTACCTACCCCTCCTCATAATGAGCTAAAGCAGAAGAACATCTAATTGTTCGAAACTGCTGAAACTGCAACTTGTAAGAAAAACAACTGTTGTATAACCAACTGGTCAGTTATTGGCACTTATTAATTCCAGCTCATGCTTTTGTCCTAGCAATAGATCTGTCTATGGAAATGACAACTGCTTCTTTCCACAGAATTGTACTGGGAAATCCAACATTCATTTTATTATGGAGGGGATGAAAAATTAGGGATAATTTAACACAAACTTTCAACTTGAGAAGTGGGAAAGTTAGGTAGAAAGAAGCAACTTTGCTCACACTTTTGTGTGGACACATATTCAGAAGTTCAAACAAGCATTAACATGAAACCATAAAAAACATGCTAAATTCAACTGATGCTTCACATAAAACTGGATCCCCATGACTTCAGCAATACAATTATATACATCCCCTGGTTTTCTGCATCTTTCCTCAATTTTCTCTTCTGACCTTTAATCAGCCATAAAAATTCTTGGACATGAGAACCCTCAGTTCACAATGTTCTCCTTGAACTTAAGTAGAATATTTGATCTTCAAATCCTGATATATTACCAGCTGAGCCTGTGGTCCTTCAGAAAAACCACACAGAAGTTGTTTGGTCTATTGAGAACTATCCAAAGGAATCCTCATTTATGCATTTTGACACTGCTGCGAGATCCACTCATTCAGGATTTTTTACTTATCTGGCCTGCATGAGTCACCAATGCCATGGTACCCAAGTCAACATTCACTGCACAATCTTCACATCTAAGTCAACTTTCCACATATTATTCCAAATGGATACAGATCCATACCACTGCAGAACTGTTCTCTTGGAGTTTTAGAAAGCTTAGCTCATCTCCTGTAAGCCTTCTGTTGAAGTCAAAATTAGCTAACTGAGCTAGGCTTGAAAAACAAGGATTTAATAAAGATAAAACTGACACAAGAGGGAAAACTGTGGTTAGAGTAAAGGAGGGCAGAAAGAAGAAGAGCAGTAGTAGAATTAAGTATTTTCCTCACACCACCAAATTCTCTGCTTGTTATTCATAACCTATTCCCAACTTTGACTGTCATACTTAGGAATGCATATGCTGTATACCACAAACTTGGACAAAACAGGATATATTTCAGAGATAAAATTTGCTTTCAATTTAGGGAATGGAATACATTAGTACATCAGCAAAAAGAAAAAAGATTAAATTCAATGTTTTATTATCTGGTCTTAATAACTACTTTTTGCAGCAAGCACCCATGAGGCACAGGACAAATCAGCACAGTAAGAACAGCCCAGACAGAATCAAGTAAGTAAGTAAGTAAGTAAGTAAGTACTTAACTTGGGTTTTAAGCATAGAAAGGTCAATTATGAATCACTTAGGCAGTATGTTAAAGCCACCAAGATTTTCAGAGCACAGACACGAACTCAATGAATAAAATCACCATAGCCTGACATCAACATCCCAAAGAAAATATTACATTTAGCAGTTCCAGATTCATGATCATTCAAATGATCACAGCTGGAATGAGCTCTATTTACATTTCAAATTGAAATGGCTGAAGAATCAGTTCTATCTGTACCTTCACAAAAAAAAAGGGAGATTTGAGAATCCTGGGATGTTCATTCAGTCAGTGAGTCACACATTCCATCACAATGCCAGGTTTGCAGGCAAGTTTGGTACTCCATGCTGCTCCTGTGAACTACTTAAGAACTGATGCACAAACTATTAATATCTTTGAATAATTCTTTGCCACATATTCTCAGACTCTCTTGGATCAGACTGGGGAAATTAATTAGCCATCCTGAAGAGGTGGTTTGCAACAACCTCATTGATTTTATTGTGCACACTACCAAGAAGTGGCAGCTGTGCTGTGTTTTTCTGAAAGTTTTTCTAGTACATTGCTGGGATTTTGGTTAAGAGCAACTCCACCATGAAAATGGAACCTGCTAATGGCAGGTTACAGTAGCAAACAATTATCTTGTTCCATAAAAGAAGGATTTAGGTCATCATGTTAAAATTTGCAAAATGTAAATTGAACACCAAGTTTAATTAGAACTATGCAGTAAAACAAAATTATCTTTACCAATCACACTTCAGCAGACTCAACAGTAATCAAGTGGAAAATAACACAACCGCTAGAATCTGCAGATGAAGACAAACCCTCATAGTAAAAGTGCTGGCAAAACACTGGGGAGTTACAGAGATTCCAAGGGAGTTACAGAGATATCCAAGAGGCCCCAGAGGGAATAAGCTCAGTCCAGCAGCTCCCAGATCAGGGCTAGCTCTGATATGCTCCTGGACAAGCCAGGGAGGTAGAGCTGCCCTGCACTGTAATCCAGACAGGCTTCCAGGCTGTCACTCAAGAGCAGGAAACCTGTTACCTGACCAGAGGCAATTCAGGTATCAATGCAGCCATAATAAGAATGTGCACTTCAGCATTCAGCATGATGAGATAAGGGGAATTTCAATGTATCCATTATATGCCTTATCTGTAAATCAAGTAATCCTCTCATATATAGCAACCATTTAAGCACACACTTTCATTTAGTTTGTAACTGAAGGTGTAATAGTCATTGGAACGGACACTGAAGAGAACAGAGGTTATCCCCAAGAATTAGAAACTATTTATTACTCCATGTTAATCTCTCTTCTTTCAGATATGTTTGTCTCTTCTCTTTTTCACAACACTTAACTATACCCCTGACTACTGCTTCTTGTTCAAAAAGGTACTTCTAGACAATTTTTTTAATTTTAGCCTCCACAGTTAGTTTAGCAATAGTCAAGTTTTATGCATTTCTCAAGACGTATTCAAACTTCACTATATCCCAAAGAACTGCAAATTGCAGCATCACAGTTTTGTCAGGAACACACAGGTGGTCACTGTTGTCTAGATGAATAATTGGAGGTCCTCCAGGAATCTGGTTTTGTTTGTTTTGTTATTTAAAAAAACAAGACTCCACACCAGAAATGCCTATGAGGCCGCTTTCTACAGACATCCATTTCACATCCTACCATAACTTCAACCTCCAAGTCCTCTGAGCAGCAAAAATCTGGTGCTTCCAGCTTTTTTGCCTGTTCTATCTTCTTATGGTATTAGGTTAGTTGATTTACCAAACTTAAATGTAAGCAGTGGTAGGTTTAGGAAACGATGTAAGTGATTAAATCAGCTCATGGAAGTGGGAAATTCTCAGTTAAGCTATGGGAGACGAAATTACTTCAGAACAAACATTTACTGAAGCCTCTCCTACAAATGTAAGTTTATCTTTCCAAAAACTTTATGCCTAGTGAATAAAAGAAATTGTACTTCGCCTCAGAAATCTACTGCTGATTGGAAATGCTATGTGCACATGCTAATAGAGAAGTCCTTTCTAAGCAAATGCAGTTTATCCAATTCCACTGGGGAAGAAGGTTAAAGAAAAGGAAAAAGAGCAAACACTATTCATATTAAGAAATTCTGTAGGCTTAATACAACTTGCTCTTCTTCTAACTAGTACTTTTTAACCCACTCCCTACTTTGAGGGAGGTAAATTTCTTTCAGCTGCGTGGGTCCTCCTCACCCATTGAACTGCACATTTGATTCAGTTGTTCCCATGGAAGTTTCTGCTTTCTTGAGGAATTTTAAAAATTTGAGTGGATGTACGTGGGAAGAGTGCAGAATTCCTTCAATCCCTTAGATTCCTGTAGGCATCTCTGAAGCTAACATATGCTGGCTATATTAAAAAGGAAGACATCAAAGAAAGCAAACAGTAAAAACTACTTTTTAATCTAGTCATCATAAAAATAGCTGACACTGTACTTGCTGGCATAACACACTAGATACACTATTCCAGGAGAAATTTACATTTACCAGGAGAAATTTACATTTACCATAAAGAAAAAGTTGACACTGTTGTAAGTTGAGAAATGTAGACACTAATATCACGTCTCTTAAAAAACAGAAATAAGACTTACATGGCTTTTTAAAATATAAAAAAAAATCTTTCATATTTTAATCAAATAGAAGTCACCAGTATCTTTCAAATACAGACTGGCAACACTGAGATCTCTTTTGCTAAGCAACAAAGCAGTATCACTTGGCATTGTCTGTCTCATTGGCACCCCTCAGAACTACTCTTTCTGTGAAAAGTTTTTTTCTTGAAGACAGTACCTTCAGGAGAATGCAAAATCCCTATGTAGAAAAACATGTAATGCAAATGGAGACCCTTGCTTCTGATCCTGTATCCTTTCTTTGTCCAGGAATTGTTGAAGTGGCAGAAACATTCACATTCTTCTTGGTACTTACTAGCCAAACCTCAGATTAAAAAAAAACCAACTTATGACTCCACAGACAGAACCTCCACAGCTTATTACACACAAGTGAAGAAAAGTCCAGTCTGATTAGGGGGGGTTCAATTCCTACAGTCCCACTGATAGCATCCATTTATATTATTATTTTTGGAGCACCCAGGGTCACCTAGTTTGCATTTCAAGCCCTGCCATTCAGATATGAAACAAAATCAGAGGTCAAACCCTTCATGTGGTAATTGGTGGCAAAACTGCAAGAGCATAGTTAAAGGCTGTATTGTTTCCAAACAAATAATGAGGAAACAAGACTAGAACAAGAAACAAAACAAATGAGAAGCTGGGAAACAAAAGTTTCAGGAAGAGGGACAAGGAAGAATTTTATGAAGATGCAGACTGTAAGATATGTGACTGCCTCCCCCATTCCAGGGAGAGGAAATTTATGCCACTGCAAAGTTTATATAAGTAAAATTCCTGAACATTAAATCATACTTAGAGCAGGAAAGCAGCAGGGAGCAGAAGCCATGTAACTGATAAGGAAGAAAGTCAGAAAGAACATAGAGCACAGAACAGATACTTTCTTGAGAACTCTAACTACCAAAGCATGATTTGCCTTCACATATTTCATTAATCTCAGAAGTGAGAATGTGAAGTTCCAGCTGAGGCTTCTCCTACATTCAGATGTTTACAGAGTTCTGTTGCCCCTCCTCAACGTGCATTTCCTGTGATACAGTAAAACTAAACTCATTCTTGTACTCTTCCCTTCCCTGAAGGCACCCCCTCTATTTCATTTACCTTACCAAAACCGACCGACCTGCACCTCTGTGAAACTTACAAAAAATCAGACAGAAAAAAAAATGTACAAACCACTATGAAGGATAAGGATCAGTCAAGACTTGCTTATATAAGCTTTGTTTCCACAGGAAGACAGCCTAGGAGTTTACTAGCCCACTAGTCTGTCAAGGAAACAAAAAGGACTGAAAGGACATTTGACTTCTTGTAGGTTGTTTAACAACTGAAGTCACAATACATACTTGGAAGTGTGAGAAAAGTATGAATAAGATTAGATCACAAACCAACAGAAAACACCCAGAGTTGATTCAACTTCTACATCACAAGCAGTTCTACAATGTGAGAGTACTCAAGGATTGCAGGTTCCTTTTACAGTAATCATCTAACTCCAGTGAGTATCTCTCTTTTGAGGATGTCTGCCTCATTAGTGCAGTTAGATCACAGACTTCAGCCTCTTTACTGCAGCAGCGTCAAACCTCTTTGAGTAGCAGATGGAACCAAGTATTTGACTGGGCACTGAAGCAGATGAGGAGTGATCACATAAATCCATTTCCTACACGAGTTGCAGTGACACTCAGGAATAGTGGGAATACAGAAAAAACTTTCTAATTAGCACTGCAGTGAACTTGTAGATAGAAAACTGAACCAAGACAATGCCACAGCCTTAAAGCTTTTGCCTCAGCAAAAGATACACAAGGAACCAATAATTATTAGCATGCAGTGAATTTTCTAGACACAGAAACCATTTAAAAGCAGGAGGAAAATCCAAATATGCTGCTGACACACACTGCAAGTCCCCAAATCTGCAAAGATATTAGACATACCAATGTATTACCCAACTTTATTACACATACACAGGTACACAACCCTTAGCAAACAGCTGAAGTGGGGTAATTACATTGTTCCCAGTTATTTCCTCTAAACTTTATAGGCAGAGCATGTGAGTGCACAGCCACTTTGATGCAAAGTCCAGAAGCTTAGCTGGAACTGTCAGAGGAGACTATTCAGGCTAAGCTGTTGGACTTTGTACTAAAGCAGCTGGAAGTACTTGCACACTTTTCTTTCTGCCAGGAGCACTACGAGTTTGAAAGTTGACAACTGGAGTAGAAAGAACCTAAATCATCACGGCAAGTTGTGTCAGCATGTGTCAAGCTCCCAAAGACAATCATTAACTTGTTTGGAGATCAAAATAATTACAGGTAAATTAGATGTACACCTCTGCTCTGATGTAACAGCTCGCAGACAATCTTCCTGAACAGTAAGGATTCACTGAAGCAGGATGTTGCCTTTGTGTACTTTTTCCCACAAACCTCAGTGACAAGAGAAGGCGAATGAGGACAGAATGCAGGTTTCCAACCCTGCCATGTACCTGAGGAGTGCTCAGCCATCACACAGGTGTCCGCTGTTCCCGAGCACTCGCCCTGACTAGTTATCAACACACTTCCCAGAAGGTTAATGAATTAAGCCTCAGCACACCCGGTGGCTTAGCATCACCCTATTAAGGATGAGCCCTGAGGCACAGAGGGGAAGGATAACCAAACCCAGGCCACAAATCCACACAAGATCAGGGACCGGGATCCTGCCTGTCAATCCATTAAGTTTCCGTGGTGACACGGAATGACTCCACCGGCATAAGCGAGGGGCTGCCGGGGCAGGAGAGAAGGAGGAAGCCGAGGAACCGAGAGGCCCCGAGGAGGGGGAGGGGGCCCCGGGCTCCGCGCGGAGCTCAGCCCACGGCCGCGGAGCTCAGCCCGTACCCGCCCAGGCCGCGGCTCCCGCCGCCCCGGGCCCATCCGGAGGGCTGCGCGCACATCCATCCCTCCCCTCCCTCCTCCGCCCGCGCCGCCGCCTCCGCCTCCTACCTTGGCCACGTAGTCCTTCACCTCATCCAAGTCTCCGTTTTTGAGGGCCCACATGAACTCCTTGTCGGACATCGCGGCCGCCGGGCGGGGGGACGCGGGCGGGCGAGGCGGCGAGGGGCCGGCGGCAGCTGCCGGGAGCGCGGGCGGCGGCGCGGGCGGCGGGAGCCCCTCCCCGGCTGCCGGGCGGGGCGGGGCCGGGCTCGGCGCAGCGCGGGAAGGCGCGCGGGCAGCGCGGGGCGGGGCCGGGCCGGGCACGAGGCAGCGCGGGCGGTCCCGCCGGGCCGAGGAGCGGCTTCACTCGCGCGCGGCCGCGCTTCCGCTTCCGGTTCCTGTGCCCGGCCCCCGCTCCGCCGCGACGCCCACGCGGGACGGCGGCACACGGGGCGCAGGGCGCATGCGCGCGCCGCCGGCGTCCCCGAGTTCCCCGGGATACCGCGGGGGGAAAGGGAGGGCGAGCAGGGAGGGCTGCGCATGCGCCCTGAGCCCCGCCCGGGCCCCGCGGTTGCCATGGAAACGCGGCCTAGGCCGGGCCCGCCGGGACCGAGCCGTGCCGAGCTGGGCCGGGATGCGAGATCCGCCCTCACAGCCTGTTCCCGCTGCGGGAACCACGTGTCTGAATAGCTGTTCTGCAAACCCCGAGGCGCTGAGCTGCGGATAATTATCATAACGCTTCCAAAGCAGCAGCGGGGAGACATGAAAGGAAGGATGTGGTGGTTAATTAATATGTTGGCACTCGGCGGTTGCATCTGTTTAACGAAGCCACATGTTTTGCGTATGGAACATGCAGCCTGCTGTGTGACTCAGGCTCGTCTGCCAACAGGCAGCCGCTCTCCCTAATCCCCCCTGGCAAACAGCATCCCAAACATCCTCGAAGCTGGAGCTGCTCTGCAGTGCCTGTAGCCGGCCTGAATCACAGAGCAGTTCAGTTGAAGAGACCTCTGGGATCATCCAGTCTGACCTGTGACCCAACACCACCACCATGCCTGCCAGACCATGGCACTGAGTACCACATCCAGGCTTTCCTTGAACTCCTCCTGGTGACTGGAGGCAGTATGAAAACACACAGGTTAGGAAGAATTTCCTCATTGTGAGGGTTGTGAGGCACTGGGGTGGTTACCCAAGTGTGAGAGGTAACTGCTCACTTTGAAAATTTAAAAAGGTTTGTTAAACCTTAACAAAAACATAAAGGTCTACATAAAGAAAAAACAACAGCACCAGGAACTGCCTTCTTGCACACCATGCAGCCAGTTCCTCTTTAAGATGGATGCTCAGGCTTTTATACCCCTGGGGGTTGCATCAGCCAGCCCTGGCCCCTCCCAGAGTCTGTCAGTCAGCTCCTCTTTGCCATTGATCAGTGGAGATGCTTGCTTGTAACTGGATTGGAGGTCAGGTGTTGCCGTGCTGCCCCCCTAAGCACCCCCAAGCTTTTCCATTCCCCACTGCCCCATGCCAGGGACACCTGTGCAGCCTCTTTGTACCTGTCCTAGACAGCCCAGGCTGTCTGATGGCAACAGTACAGGGGGGAAAGGGAACTGTGGGGAGAACAGAGGACATCTAAACTACAATAACATAACTATACATCACTAAAGCTTTTCTTAATATTCACACAGTAGTGATCTTTTAATTGTGAGAGCCAATCATCTCATCATCCATCTATAACACCAAGGAAGTTAACAGATGCCCCATCCCTGGAAATGTCAGGACCAAACTGGATAAGGCTTGAAGCAATGTGGTCTAATTTAAGTTGTCCCCGTTCATGGCACAGGGCTTGGAGCTAAACATAAATTTCAGCTCCTTCCAACCCAAACTATTCTATGATTCTGTGAATCCATCATTCTATGATAACGAGTTAAAGTGTAGGGAGAACTGTGCCTTTTCTGTGCCCAGTTACACCCATTGAGATGAAATGCAACTTTCTCCTTACTGGTTAAGCTCTGGTTTGAAGTCCTACCTTACTGCTAAAGTGTCCCAATCTGTTTTAATAAATAATTGGAATTCATTGTTGCAGTCTGTTATACACTGTTGGTATTCTATAGTGTATCCACTTGTATAAATCATAAATACAGTACACAAACAGTCTAGAATAAAAGATAGTCTAATTAATTCAGCTATCCACCTAAAAAAACCAAACCAAGCCAACAAAACCCAAAGAACAAACAACATAAAAATCCAAGAAGGAGACTTGAATACATATTGGTCCCATTGCAGGTTTGATTTAAAATCACGAGTTTGATCTCATACTTGCTATATTCCCTTTGTGTAATCCTGAACAATTCATACACAACAGCTGTTAGTTCAGCAACAACAGCCAAACAGTAATATAAAATACCCTCATATAGAACTCAGTCTGTTGAGGAGAAAATAATAAAGGTGACAGATAGCAGCCTAGATATAGTTATGGAACTGACACAAGAGTGACAAGTGAAAATTGAACAATTGATTTTCTTTCTGTTTATTAGCTTGTATTTATACTGAAGGAAGAGGGAGTGGAAAGGAAAAGGAAAGAAGAGTTATTTTTTTCCTTCCCAAGGTCAAGTGAAGCTTGCAGACAGGGATACCCAACAATTATTGACTGTATTCATTGTGGGACTTGAAGCAGGAGGGGAAGCAGACAAAGTCAGACACACACCACCAGTTCTTTGGTGCTTGTTCATGGATCCCAGGAGAGTCTGGGCCTCAGAAAGTCACTTGGGGCCAGCCTTGGTGGTGGGGAAGGGTGTCAGTCTATGGAAATGTGTCATCCCACAGAATGGAAATGCCTTTTCCTTGGACACCGTAAACACAATTAGCAATTGCTAAGCAAGGGACTGGCTCTGAAAACTAAACCAGGGGATGATTCAATGTTGACAAATACTCTCAAGCAAATCAGAAGATGAATAATGGTTTGGAAGTTTTACCCTTAATACATAACCAGGCTAGACTTATTTATTAACACAGAGTACAAATCTCCTTTTTGCTATAGGTTTCCTTTCTTTCATTATTATAATTTTCATTGTTTATTTCCCATCTAAGTGCTGCTGTAGGCACACAGTTTGTGGTGATTGGTAGTGGGGCTGTGGCTAAGCCTCATCCCCAGTGTGCTACAGCTGTGCAGGACAGGTGAACAGCATTGAGGGTAATGAGCCATGGAGTGCCCAGGGGCACTGACCAACCACCAGAGGGAACAGAGGGCACACAGGTGCAATGCATGAGTGTGAGGGGTATAAAAGTTGGGCTAAAGAACAAGAAGAGTGGATGCTTGCAGCCTTCTGAAGTGGTATGGTGGTACTCTGTTTGGGTAAGTCCTTAAAGCCTGAAATTGTGTGGTGATACTCTTTGTATTGTGCCCGTCTCAACTGTGACATGCTGCACCTTTTACTTACAAGAGTGTGCCTGCAAGTTACTGTTGCATTATTCTATTCTCCATGATTAAAGCAAGCTGAAATCTTACCTTCACACAAGACAAGTTTCCTTTTATTTCTATAATCTTATCTATCTTTTCAAGAGCAGGCCATAGGAAAAAGAAGTTCAAGAAATTATCTTTTGATAAGCTGTTATTTCTTTAAATCAAAGTCATAAAATTCTAGACACACAGACTAATTTAGGTTGCAAGGAACCCCTGGAGGTTATACCTGATCTAATCCCTGCTCAAAGCAGGGCTAATTTGGATGTGGCTGCTCAGGGCAACCAGTCAAGTTCTGAATATCTCCAAGTGTGATGAACCCACAACTTTTTCTGGGAGTTTATTCTGCTGTTTGACTGTTTTCACAAAGCAAACAAAAAGCCCTTCATTCTAGTCCCAATTTCACTGCTGTAACTTTTTGTTTGTTACTTCTTGTCCTAGCTCTACCTCTTGAAGAGTGTTTGTCTCTATCTTCTCTCTGTAGTCTCATGAGATAGGTGAAGATAGCAGTAAGGTCCCTCTACTTTTGCCTTGTCATCTTAGGGCTGAACAAGCTAATTCCTTTGAGCTTTTTGTCACATGTCAATTGTTTAAATCAGGTGGTCATCTTCCAAAGGACTCACTCCAATATGTCCCTGTCTCTTTTACTCTGGAAGTGCAAACCTGGAAGCAGTACTCCATCTGCAGCATCACAAGGGATGACTAAAAAGGGTCAGTCCTTAATTTTCCCTTGGAGGCTGGAATTACCTCAATCAAATCTTTGAAATGAAGGGTTAAGCATCAGGGTATCCAACCCTACCGTGTTGGCTGTGAGTGTCAACACATCTCTGTTCCAAAGCTGGGGCTGTTTAGGACAGCTGAGCATCACAATCAGGAGAACTTAGCCCGAAGCTTTGCTGATGGGGCCAGAGCCTGAATAGGTTGCAGTTTGGGATTTTTTTCCACAACAGCTTGGGCTTTGCAGTGCTGACAAAGATGGAATCTTCTGCTAGTAAGCAAATGAGAGTTGGTTGTATTAGGGACTGATACTGACAAAAAGGAAATGTAACTACATTGTTTCCCTCACAGCACTCATTATTAAAGTAATAAGCAACTGACTACTAAAAGTGCCACTGATATGATTTTTTTTAACAAAATTAAAATAAATTATTATTATTGGATTTTCTCAGCTGCCTAGAGTTACACTCTAAGTGACATTCTGGAGTTTTATGAGCACTTAGAAAACTGGAAATTCCCAGCTCTTTATGGAAGAATTGGATAGCAAAATTCTACCTTTTGTGGAAATGGTAGCCATTGAGGAAAAAAGAAATTACACCTAGCATGTATTTTTAGCCTAATTCAGAAAAGGTGTTTGTGTGAAAGTTGTGTTTGGAAAGTGAACATAAATGTCTAATTTCTATGTTGGGTGAAAGAAGGACTGGAGAGATTGAGTAATACCAGAAGTAGGACAAAAACCAAGAAAATGGCTAAAAGTTTCAAGGAAGCTGCCTCATGATCTTTTGCTTGCTAGATCTGCAATTTTCCAGTCATGAACTATGTACTTCATCGTGTGTTATGGTTTCCTACCCTTAATAGGAATCTTCTGAGACCCTTTTTCCATGGTGGAAAGATTTTACACGTGGGAGAGACATTGACTGCTGGCTTCTAGATCTTGCTATTTTTGAAAGAGTTTCATATTTTAAGTGTATTAAGCACTGTCTGAAACTCTACAGTGTGTATAGTCGGCATGTGTACTGTAAGCTGTCATTGTTCTAGAAACAGAAGTTTTGATTACAAGATACAGAATAAATCTGCTTTTATCAAACCAATGGTTTTCAAGTTCAGAATGTCCAAATGAGTCATACAGATTACACACAGGGGATGAAATATTTGAGCATTTGACAACAGTGAGAAATTTATGCTCACACTCAGTATCATATTTAAATTGGGACCACTGAGATACTGCTCAAGGTTCCACCCTGAGATCTACATTTTCAGAGCGGTGTGGTGCTGGATTTGTGTAGGCTCATCACAGCTATACTGGTTGTTCTATAAGCATCAGAAGATAAAAAACCAAACTAAAATCTGAAAACCCTCCAACCAATAAAAAAATTTTTAAAAACCCCCAAAACTACAAAAACCCCCTCATTCAGTTATGTGCGTTTGTGCTAATTGGTATAGTCTAATACTTTGAGGAATATTTTGAATATTCCAATGTGTTTGATAAGCCAAGTATCTCCTTATAACTATAAGGGCAAGGACAGTAATTTCCTTATTTTTTTTGGGTTTTGCTTTATTCACTAGTGTTGTTTAACAAACAACAAGCAATAACAGTCACACTTGCTGTGCCACAGGGAGACTCCATTGTCCCAGCCATAATTTTTTATGCCTTCATTTTCCTATCCATAATCCAATACTTTTCTACAATTGTGGAGAGCCTTGAGGATCTCAGATGAAGAATGTTGTATCAGTGAAAAATAGTGCAAATATTGATGTGGTTTTTCCTGACAATCATATGCTGAAATGCAAAGTAGACAAGTCTAAGGAATCAGTTACAGTTATTACTTGCCTTTGGAGAAGAATTGGAAAAAAAATAGTTAGGGTACTTTGTTGATATGTAGATTTCTTCACAAATTGGAACATACCCTGTTTTTTGAGACTCTTTGTTTCAGAAATTAAATATGCTTGGAAACATGCAAGAAAGACCACAGCCACGCTACAAATTCTTTTTTGTGGTGCAGCACTGAAAAAGTTTAGTTTTCTGCCTTCATGATAATGTTCTTGTTTCACAGTAACTAAACATATTCTTATGTCACTTGTATTTCAGTTGTGTCTTCAGTTGGGTTTCTCCTGTAAAAATCTGACAGGTTATATAAACTGAAAATGTTGTGCTTGAGAACTCTCCAGTGTTTTTCAGCTAACCATAATGACTTAATGTCCAATTTGAATCAGCCTTTTCCTTACTTTGAAGCAGCAGTGGGGGTTTTTATCTTTTTTCCTTCCTTCTTCTCTTTCCATATTTTTCTCTTGTCCATTTCCTATTTAATACACGGGCTATCCCTTTATATTAACAGAGGCAGAACTGTGGAAATGCTCTTACCATAATCTATGTAAGAGTTTGTGCCTCCTTTTGCAGAGGGGAATAGCTTTGAGTGGGTGTGTATTCATCTTGCTGCATTGGTGGTATGGATTATGAAACAGTTTGCTCTCAGTTTGGGGTGCATCTCTGGTGCAGTACAGTCTGGAGCAGTGTTGTGTTGCAGTGCTGCCCCTTCTGTCTTCCCAGGGAATGTTTTTGCTGCATTCTCCATGGTCCTAGCAGGCAGTGGAAGGACTAAATGCCATTCTAAATTGAAATGGCTTAAAATTTTATCTTTCATCTTAATAGTGCAGTTACTGAAGGCCCCAGCAAACCTGTAACATTCATTATTCTGGCATTGTAGTGGGAATACTGCAGGAGTGTCTCAAGAGAACAGCTAAATCTTGCCAGTGTGCTCTGTCAGGTTGCTCCTGTTGTGTATGTGCCACACTCCAGAAGCACAGCTGCTGATGTTTGTAGTGACAGGGTACAGCCATCACCACTGTTAACAGACTGCAGCTCTCCATCACTGTTTGCACAAAACCAGCTCTTTCTTGTCCTAGGAGATGCCTGCTGGAGCAGTGGAGCCCCCTCAGTAGCCTCTGCTCTGTGCTCTTCCATGACTCCTGCAGTGCCTGCAGTACCCCCAGTAATGAAGAAGATGGGCTGTGGTAGCCCTTCCTTATTCTCATGGTTTATTTGTACTTTCAGTTAACCCACCTTCTGCTAATAGGGTACTTCTGTTTATTTCCTTAGCAGATTAATGAAGTTATAAAGTCTCAACCTGGAAAAGGAGAGGGAGAGTCCTATGCCTGGAATATTTCTGCAGCTATAGATCATCTTAAAGCTTTGTGCTCATCCCTCATGAGTTGGCAGAGCCACTTTTTATCCATGCTTTGCTCCATCCAGCCAATATGCTCAGGGGCTCTGTCGCTTTTCTTGTGGTGGTGCCTACTCTGCCTCTGCCAGAGGGGATGGAGTACTGGAGCAGTGTGTTAATATAGCCTCTCTGGATAAAGCAACACATGCTGTGTATGCCTTATCCCATATCTGTTCCCTCTTTTCTGGAATGGTCTTCCTTATCTTGCAGAACCACTAATGGCACCTGATTAAGTATTTAGAGTGTTTTCTCACAGTTCTCATTTGAAGGGCAATTGCAGATTACATTATGTACATGCTAATAATAAAGCCTGTGCACAGGCATGTGACATTTTTTTTCTCTGTCCATCTACCAGCTGTTACTCTCTAATTTCCAGCTGCTATTCAATGTGAAATTCAGGATGTAGCAGTGGAGCTAAAATGCAAATAAGAGAAAAAGAATGACTTTTCCTATGTCTGTGTGTCCTTGTTCCTCTTCATGGAAACTGATGAGCAGTTGGCCCTCTGTTTTGTTTGGTTGGTGTGTTTTGGTTTGTTTGGGGATTTTTTGAGGGGTGCTTTCTTTTTGAATCTAAGGAAACTGAACTATACATGGATTTTGGCTATGCATATGGTTTAGAAGTATTAAAACAGCAATGCCACATATATATAATGTACGGGGACACAGGATCCAGAGCAGACTTCAGTGGCACTTCTCAATTTGCCTCTGTAGACCCTGTTCATAGTGGTAAGAGGCAAATAATCAAGTCACTATTAGCCACAGTTTCAGAAACAACTTTAGATTGTTACAGGCAGTAATTAGGCATTAATTTTTGTGTGTCTATTCAGACATAAATCAGAAGACTTCTCAGCTTTTTCTGCTTTGTGTAAGTTTGGTTCTGACATTGAAGCAGCTAAATAGAAGATTTAGGACTTTTTAATATCTATTAGAGATGACATGAACTGTCAGAAATCAGTAAGTATTAAAAGGTTAGCAGGTTCTCTTTTAATGAGTAAAATATGTTTGAGTGTCTTCTCTTTATTTCCAATCATATTGTGGCAAGTACATGTAAACTTTGTTTCTGTTTTTTGCCTAAAACCATTAAGGACTTGCTTCAGACAGCTATCTCAGAGTCTAGTAGATGGCAAGTGCCTGTACAGATTTTGCCTAATTTGAATTAAGTGATGTTTCTCCCGTATGTGCTGTTTTCACAGAACTATCAAAGACAGGCATCACTACATATAGATTTACAGATCTATGCTGAATTAGGAATGTAGGAGACACAGTTTGATGTGAAGCTTAGTAAATGTTACTGAGTTTGCAATCATTTCTTCTGTTTACTGGGGACATGGTAGCTGATAAAAGAAATATGGCTATTTGCAAGTGAGTAAATAAAACAAAGCTATTGTGGCCTTCTTGTTGATAACTAAGCCTACCTTAATGTCAGTGTTGGTGGAATTATTTTGGCTGCTTCCTGGGAAATAAGCTTCCACGAAATATAGAAGTGCTGTTAGAGCACATAGCTGCAAATCAGGCAGGATGATGAGTGCACCAGGTAGTGAAGTGGCACAAGGGAAAAAGAAACATGAATGTTTGAGGAAATTCTCTGAATCATTCTCTGAAGTACAAGATGCCATCTAGTCTTTGAGCTTACAGCTCTGTAGAGGATGCAGGGGAATATGAGTATCCATATCAGAGGAGAGGGATATTTTTGACAGAAGTAGCACTTTTCCTGTGGCCAGGAAAACCTATGAGTCTAAAGGAGGCTGTGGTCAGCTCTCCCACTGAGTGATGCCACCAGTTTTGTGACATGGAGTGGTCACCCGTGAGCTTGATGTCCCTGAGGAGATTACCAGAACAGGGACAACTGACTGGGAGATTCAGGGACACAGCTGCTAAGCAGTTGTGCTTGTTTCAGTAGGATATTCTATGTGTCTTCTAAGACTAGGACTGCAGTTCTCATGCAGTCTCCTCCTCATTCAGAGGAGAAAAAATGTGCTACAATGTTTTTCTATATATTGTCCTGTCCAGTCACCTTAGTATAACAAAAGCAATGTGGAAAACCTGTTTCAGGTGGCAGCTGAAGATACAGTAAATAAGTAAACTTTGGGTAGATTTGAGCACTTTGAGTGTTTGTTCAGCAACTGTGTTTACTGGGAACAACTTCAGTTTATATAGAATGCCTGTATTTACCTGCACACCTGTTTTCTATCTTATAAAACCATTTCCTCTCTGATCATTTCATACCAGTGCATGTGGTCTGTCTTGAATATATCAGTTTAAGTATATATAGATCAGTTTTGCTTCCTGACATGAAAAGTAGCCAATATTTTTTTCATGTGTCGCTCTGGTCCCTCATTTCTCTTGCTAATGGCACTCAGAGCAATCTCCCTTCTCATTATGGCCATGATTATATCCCGCCTGACCTCTAGTGGTTTTTTCCCGAAGTGAATCTCCTGCGTGCAGAGAGTGCAACACTAAGAGAAGCTAAATGGGATTTCAGGAGCATGCCAGCGGCATCCCGGCATGTCTCAGTCAGGATGTGGCCAGCAGGAGCAGGGGACTGATTGTCCCCCTGTGCTGGGCACTGGTGAGGCCACACCTCGAGTGCTGTGTCTGGTTTTGGACCCTTCACTACAAGGAAAACATGGACATACCTGCTGGAGCGTTCCAGAGGAAGGGCAGTGGAGCTGGGGAAGGGTCTGGAGCACAAACCCTATGAGGAGCAGCTGAGGGAGCTGGGGATGGAGAAAAGGAGACCTTATCACTCTTACAACTCCCTGAAAGGAGGTTGTGGCCAGGTGAGGCTTGGTCTTTTCTCCCAAGGAAATAAGCAATAGGAGAAGAGGAAATGGGCTCAAGTTGTGCAGCAGGGTTTAGGTTGGATATTAGAAAAAATTTCCTTACTAAAAGGGTTGAGAGCATTAGAACAGGCTGTCCAGGGAAATGGTGGAATCACCATTCCTGGAGGTATGTAAAAGGCATGTAAATGTGGCACTTAAGAACATGGTTAAGTAATAGGACTTTACATCATTAAGTTAATCATTGGACTAGATGGTTTTAGGGGTATTTTCCAACTGAAATGATTTTATGATTCTTTCTCAGGGTTGTTGCATGGAGGGTTGCATGATTGTGTGTGATTAAAGGCTTGAAACCCCCTGCATGCGTTTAGTCCTATCTTCTACTTGTCTGTTGAGTTGAAATAACACCTATCCATCTTTATGAAGTGCTTTAAGAAATATTGATAAGTTTTTCATGGGTTTAGGTTGACTTGATGTAGCAGAGATAAAGAGGTTGGACACCAAATAGAAGCTATCCTGACCTAATGTTGTAAAGCAGGAATGACCTGGAGCTGTGTAAGGGTGTGAGTACTCTCAGTGTGTTATGTCCATGCTTATCACACACCAGTGCCTGGATACTCAAATGTTGTCTCTATTGCTAATGAAATCAAATGAAGCCATCATTGTAATTATAGGTCTTATCTCTTTGCAGGTCTGTTTGCATGCATGTATGTGTACATTATGCAGAGAAATGTTAGAACATATTTCTGCAGGTTGAGTCTTCATGCAGATTTCTGCTTGCTTTAATCCTATTTAAGTGGGTGCACAATCAGTCTGACGTCCTCAAACCTGGTTTTCCAATGAGGATTAGTCATGTTCCTTTTCTGGGAATTTAAACCTTTCATAACTGTCTGCTTACTTAACAACTGCTGTAATGAACTATGGATGAAGCATAAGTAATTCATATTCACCAGAACAGACATGTTCATAACCAAGTCACCTGAGAAAGGAATGGGCAGGTATTCACACTGCTCTTCCAGTCACTTGTATCTCAGCAGCTCAGCTCTGCATATTCCCAGATGCTACTGCACTTTTCCATCCAGAATCTTGCTGGCTACATTTGCCTTGCTAATAAAAAAAGTTTTGCTTTCCAGTATGTACCTAATTATAAAAATGATCCCTATGTATAGGTTTTTCTGCCAGAAGAATGAATGTAGCTTTAAAATGGTTAATGTTGGTGCCTACACCAACTTCTCTTGGTAATGATTTTAACATAAGCAGTTCAGCTTAGAAATGTTGACATTACTGATTTCTTTTAGCCTGGTATTAATGTTTGCTGTCTGTATTGCAGATACCAAAGTTGGTAGGATAAGCCTTCCTGCATTTAGAAGGGGTTTCTGGTTGATAGATCCACCAGACTGGGCAATGGTGTAAAATCTGAGAGGGAATAAGTTTTCCTATGCAAGTAGGGAGAGAAAGTAGGAGAAAATGTGGGAGTGTACTCTGAGAAACAGTAAACAGATTTTTTTTCACTTTTCTCTGGAGCCTGTCCCAGTTGTATCTAACTAGTTCTTTAATATATTAAATTTTAAATTTAATTTTCTGTTATTGAATCTTGCATGGTTGATGAACCAGCCACAGTATTTGAAGCATTACCTTAGTAAACTGCAGATTTGGAGCTGAGCTGAATGTTCTCTGTAATATTCCACACTACCATCGATGGGTAGCTGTTGTATTTGCCTGCAGTTAGGTGAGTTTTACTCCATAACTATCTGACATCAAAAGGGTAACTAATGCTTGAAGTCAGCATCACAAGAATAGAATCTGAATTAAAACTCTATTTAATAAAAAAAAATAGTGGATGAATCATGATGTTGGAGTCATAAAACTTCTGCAATCTATTGGCAATTCTGATATTAGTGACTTTTATAGCCTTGGGCTAGAAATATTAAACATACTCTGTCAAGACTTTCTGAATCTGGCAGATTGTGTAATTGAAGTAGCTGTGCAGAGTTTTGACCATCATAAATTGGCTTTACCTGCTCAAGATCATTATTGAGAGTAGATTAAAAATGCAAGGTCAAGCACTTCTAAATTAGGGTGTACCAGACTTATTATTGTCCTCTTTATGATTATTAACTAGTGTCTAAAATTTAGCAAAATTAAGAAGAATTGGGATAATGAACAGTCAGCCTTAATTAAAATCACCATTTGCAGCTTCTGTAAGAAAAAAATTATATACAGGAGAAGGGTAAACCCAGCTTTAGCCTGGCTAGCTAGCAGTGATTCCAGCTGTTTGGTTTGGTAGTACTGAAGTTCACTTTCTAAGAAGCTAAGAACTGGATTTAATCTGCACTGATGTTTTGAAATGATTGCTTGTTTTACTAGTGAACATCATTTAAGGCATAGTATTCCCTGTCCATGATTCATTATGTATCTAAAATGATACAATGCCCTTTATTTGAGAGTCATATATATTTTACTGCTGTCCTTAAAACAGCAATTCCAATTGGAGGAAGCAGAAAGGGTTAATTATAGATGTCAGCGCAGCACCTGTAATGGGATGCAGATGGAAGCTTTGTTCTGTTATCCTGTCAGTAAACTGCCTGTGCCTTCTGCAAAAAGACAGATTCTGCATTACCTTCCTGTCAGAGTGGATGGAGGTGGCAGTTAGCTCAAGCTCCCATCCTTAATGCAATGTTAGGGTGTTAATTTTGGAGGAGTTATCACTGTGAGAAATGCTTGGAGATATTTTTGGGGAGTGGCATAATGATTTTGTGCCCTTTTAAATGAGATGATACCAGACCATGTTCATCTGGAAGCTGTTCTGCATGGGGGTGGAGAGGTGAGAGAAGAGAGGGAGGGTGCAGGATCCTCTCTGAACCTCAACAGGAAAAACAAATGTCTCAAGAGAACTGCTTTAATAGGAGAAAATAATAAGAAGAATTTAGAAGGCCAGTAAATCTCATTTCCCTTCACATTTTTGTCACACTGTATGTGTGGGGCATCTGATGGAGCCTGGGTAGATTTTCCCACAGCACTGCACAGAGCAGAAGAGAGAAAAATTCTCCCTTTTTGTCATTCAAGCTAGTATATAAGAAAAAACCCCTCTGTTCCTTCAGGGTGCTCTCATGAGAACTTCTTGCTGCACTTTTAGTTAAAGGCAAGGTGTGGAAGGCAGAGGACACCAAGGCAGACACCACATGGGATCTGCCTACAGGCTCCAATGAAAGGAGGGCATGGAGATGCTCAGAGAACTGGAGCAGCTCTGCTCTGAAGACAGTCTGAGAGAGCTGGGATTGTTCAGCCTAGAGAAGAGAAGGCTCTGGGGAGACCTTAGTGCACCTTCCAGTATCTAAAGGGAGCCTAAGAGAGGGATGGAGAGGCCCTTTTTACAAGGGCATGTGCTGGCTTTGAACTGAAAGAAGGCAGGTGTAGATTAGCTATTAAAAGAGAGGAAAAGATATGTTTAAACTCTCATTGCCATAGCTTCTCCTCAAACCTGCAAACCTCAGCAGAGACCACAGACAAATTAACATTGTTGTGTGCAGTTTTTTTCCAGCACAGGGACTGAGTAACTAACCCCAAAGGACTGTCATTTCTTTCCCTGTTTTTCTCATGGCAGTACAGGAAGCAAATTGTGATTTTTCTCACCAATACATGCACATTTTCTCCTGTTTCCTGGCATTGCTTTATTAGTATTTTCTATGTCTAAACCATGTTTTTCTGACTAAGCCTTTCAGATGAAGGAGAATCTGTAGAAATGCTGGTTTTGTATAAAGCACTTCTGACAAGCTATAGAATTTTCATGCAGTGTTCTACAGAGTTTCAATATTTTTTTTCCAGATCAGAAGCTAGGTTTTCACTCCATGCATTGCAAATTCTAACAAAACTTTATGCCTAAACTTTGGAATGGATGGAACATTTAAAATTTTCCCTGTAATATGTCTGAGGAGTGAATTATAATGAAAAATAAAGTGAAAAAGTGACACTTGCCATTTAAAAAATTCTGTTAAAATACTGATAGCTTTCAAACTAACTGTGTACAAATTTTACAGTCAAACTTCCCTAAGATACTAGGGGATGCAAAATCCCTCCTTCAGCTTCTGCAATTTCAAGGTAACTTTTCAGTTCTTACTATAAGAATGGAAGGGATTAGGTAGCCAAAAATGACAAGGTGCATTATAAAATCTGCAATGATGGCCAAATTTTAGACTCCAGCTCTCTAGAAAATCCATATTTGCTGTCAGGTTCAAAAAGAAAACCATTGTGCACGAGGGAGCCAGGAACCAGCTGGAGAAGGTGAAAATAACACCCTGTGTTGTCACTGTCACATCTGGTGGATTGCAGAGGGCTGACAAGCAGGCTGTGTGTGAAGGTCATCAGCACCACTGTTTTTGTCCCAAAAGCAGCAGTGGTGACTGCATCCATACATCTGTCAAGTCTTGGCCACTCTGTTTGAGCTTGGTCCATCTGACTTCTCCTTCACTGCTCCCTGCACAAAGGGCTTTTGTCTGTCTTTGACAGGGCTTGTCTCTGACATTTTCTCCTGATAAACCTACTGAGGGGAGCTGTGAAGGAGATTACCTGTGGGGTCATGGGCTGAGATCACAAAATGGAGAAGAAACAGGGACCCCCTGTTGCTGCCAAGGAGCTGGTTACCCACCAATAAAACACTGAGTAAAATGTTGTCCTGCCAAGTGGCACAATCTGCACCCAAAGCCCAGGGCTGGGGCTTTTCCCAGCTACATGATCTGAAGCACCAGGAATGCCTCTTGTCTGATGGGGAGATGAATTGCTGTCTTGCACCTCAGAAAAATAAATCTAAAATGTCAGTGTGTGCTCAGCAGGATGGCTGAAGGTGTTTACTGCATCTGGTTTCTAGCACGAATTTTCTTAACTAAAGCATTTGTTTGTGTTTCTCAACTGAAATCTCCTTTTAGATGTCCTTGGAATCTAAAAGGATTCACATCCTGCTCCTGGACTGGTTGGAACCATCTCTAGTCACTACAGGTTTTTAATCTGGGATTTTTTTCCCCAAGGTTTATAGCTATATGATATGATAGCTGTTAAGGTTCAATGTAGAAAACAAACCTGTTTTTAAATAGGATCTTTGAAGAGGCTATAAAATATATAATGCTATTTTGTGAATCAATTTTTTCATTTAATACGACTTTTTATGTATGGACATGCTTCCTTTGATCTATATTATCTGTCACTTGCCTTGAAATGAGAAATGTAACTACTTTAATAAATGGATTTGAAAGGTTATCTAGTTTCATGGTAGCCTCTCTAAGTTACCATTACATGATTTGCTGAAGTGCTATTTGCAACTTTCTGAAGGGATATCTGCATGCTCTGGGGTAGTTATAATTTTATTTTTTTCATTGTGTGGATATATGTGAGAGGCAGATACTGTTTCACTTTCCTCTGTGCAGACAACTTTAAAATAGTCCATCACTCTTTTCATTGGCATGTGAGGTCACTCATTCAACCTCTTCTTCAGACCTTTAGAAACCACCCTAAGTTACTTCTTTCTTTAACTTAACGTGATCCATGACATTTAGTTTTATCTGGGGCTGAATTTCTCAGACAGAAGATAAACTTACATTGCTTGGTGCTTTGCTTATTACATGGTATATACCTCAGGTATATACCTTAGGGCTTCTGAAAATGTCTGTATGACCCAACCAATGGGAGTCTTTCCTGCAGCTTGGGATGAAAGAGCCTGAGAAGATTCCATATGCAGATTATGACCCTTTGTACTTTGTGCTACATCCAGAGACTTGCACCTGACAGTTTAGGAGAGCACTCCCTAAGTGCTTTTATTCCTTCAGCCTCCCTATCAGGAGGCAGAGGATTGGGAAAAGTAAATAAGGTACTTTATCTGGGGAAACAGTCCAAAAAGTAATGCTTTCAGGTACTTTCTGTACTTTGTTTCAGCCAAAGGCACTGCTGTCTTGCTCCCTGGTAGGAAAGGACAGTTTTTCACTATGGCAAATGACATTCTCTGCTGTTGACCCACCATTTATCTTATGCAGATAGTTAACATTTTTTTATATATATATTGCAACTTTTGTCAAGACAATATATTCTTCATATGGTTTCTTGGACCTCTTTTTCTTCCTCTTCACCAACATCCCTCGTACAATCACTGGCTGAAACACCTATCTCTATTAATCACAGCTAGGTGTGCAGATTTATAGTGCATCAGCTGTACTTTTATGCTACCTCCTTTATTTTTGAGTCATCCATCTTAAGACAACTGACTGAAGCAGGACAAAACAAAAAAATAAGTACTATTAGAAACACTCTGCAACTGAAATAATCCCTTTTCAAAAATGCTGAAGGAGATTGGCAAGGATATGGCAATGAAATATAAGTTCATTATTGATCATGATAGAGAGAGCTGGGAGGGGAAAAATACTGCCTTGTGTGGGTGTATTCATATATAACAGGCAGGAGGGGAAGCCAGGCTTCTTAAAGTGAAAACAATAAGCTATTTGTTTCTGGATGGCTCAAGTGGGAAATAATGGGAAGGAAGATTCAAATTGTAGACATAAGTTTTTTGAGTGAATATATTGTAGTAATATCTTTTTCTGGTAACCAATTCTCTGTAATTACTTTGCAGTAGCAAAGTTATTTTCTATAGTTTTTTGTTTTGCTTGCCTGTGATATTTTTTTGAGAGCTCCTTACTCAACCATTTCTTTCTGCAGTGCCCAGTGGTTTTTCTGTGAGGAGAAAGGACTGTGCTCTGGTGGGCTCTTAAGCTGCTGCAGCTTAAAGGGCAGCAACAACAGGGCCTTTGTCAGACCTCAGCTGTGCTTGGGTTAACTGACAAAAATATTTGCCTTTGGAATGTAAAGTTCAGATCAGCTGAAACATGTTAATGTGCTAATTCAGCAGGGAAGAGAAGCATGCCCTTTACCATACATTCTTTCTCCAGGTTTTAAGATCTTTCTTCAGCCTTGCTTAAATGCAGGCAAGGAAGTTGAAATCTGCTGAATCAAGATCTGTATGTGAAAGGTAGAGTTGTAATATGAATATGGAGGAAGTGAGATTAAAATCCAGAGGAAAAGGCCAGAAAATCCTTTTGTTACTTTATGCTACTGTCACACAAAGCCTGTTTTGCTAAAAACAATGTGTGGTGCAGCTCCCAAAGAGCAAATCCAATGACAAGGAGTCATAGGTTTTCATTGTATTTGCTTGAATGTGTAGCAATTTGAGACCCAAGTGAATAATTTGCAGCAAACAATTTATCTCATGAGTTTTTCTTAGATCACAAAATATCTGTGAGCAAATTGTAGCTTCCCAGTATGCATTGTTCAACGAGTGCATTTTAAAAATTTTATCTTTGAAGCTTGTGATTAACAGAAGTGCTTTAAATACAGACTGTCTTGTAATTGATCATTTAAATTTGACAGTTTGTGTTCTATGACTCTTCAAGATGCTCTTTTGCTTCCTTTGTCTCATTCTAAATGTGATGAGGACACTCAGTGGGGCTAGAACTTTGGGATTTTCCCAAAAAAATTCTCCTCCATCACCTGCCTTTTTACTCTAAATAGACTAAATATGAATGTTCTATGTGTATGAAGAAAACATGATAAAACCTGTAGGGAAACTATGGGAAATCTTCCAGAGAGATGACTGTCACAGTTGTTGAGAGAAAACTGATTTGAGTTTCTGGGCATCCTATCTGTTTACCTGGTAGATTATATTTCTTTTTCCTGCTTTGAAGGTATCTTTTCTGTCATTCTCACTCTTTTTCCCCTGCTTTCCACATTCACATCCTCCCCTCCATGTCAGTAATCTGTCTGGCCAAAATCCTCCTGTAACACAAAACCAAGAACAGGCACAAACATTAATGAAATTCACATCAGTAAAACTATCAATGAATATTGGTGGATATTCTTCTTCTGCTCTTTTGTTTAGTTCTTGTGGTAATGGAAAAGTGCTGTGAGTGTGTCTTGGCTGAGCAAGGCATGGAAAGATATTGAGAGCTTCTTCTGTAAAAAGATTTTCCATCCCAAAGGAAGAAATCACCAGCTAGAGAAACAAGGAGAGGAGCAGAAGGAAGGGAAAGCAAGAGGATTATTTTGCCAGATGCTCCCTTGCAGCTGATTGATGATATGGAGTCATTCTAATGCAGTGTATTAGCTTTTCCAGCTGGGGTTGTGCCTGCCTAATATGACAGTATTATTGCAAGTGGGAAAGAGGTCCTGGGCTTGAGGGTTCACATAAGGATTCAGAAGTCTAGGGATCTGTCTTCAGTTATGTCTGAGACACCTTTGCTATTTCAGACAAGTCTTTCATCATCCCATGTTTGCATTCTCCATGTGCAAGATGGGTGTCTATCCTGTTTTCTTACCAGCTGTCATACCTGCACTCTCTGCAGTTCTCATGGGTAGGAACCATTTCTGACACAAACTGGTCATTTTACCAGTCAGAGTTGTGGGTAAAGTTAATTATTTAGCAACACACCTTATATTCAAAGCTTGTCTGCCAGCTGTGCCAGCTGAGGAGCCCACCTTTGAGTCAGGAAGAGTGCAGCCTTCCTCATTCTACTGCTTTTAGCTTCTCACCATCATCTGTTTCTGCATGGGACCTATTTAATCTCCTACCCTCAAATGTGATCTATCCTTTACTCTCCAGGACATCCTGAGAGTTTCTCAGCAAGGAAAGATCCTGCCACTCATTGTCCACTCATTGTGGGGAAATAACAGGAGCTCATACTGTGATCAAGCTCTCTTTTAAAAGCCATCTAATATTTTCTTAGAGTAAAATGTTTTCAAGAAAACTGTATCACAAAATCAGTAAACCCAAAATGTGTGTGCCCTTTCTCCCAAGCCTTGATGTTTCCTGGGTCGAAGAAGGCTGATTATCCTTAGTTCCCTCCACAGACCCTGCCTGTCAGTTTGGCATCAGTTCTGGTAATTGACCTTCCATTCCTTCTTCTGAAGTGCATTAAAACACATTACAGTTCTTTTGATCTACAGCCTGCTGATTTAGTTAGGAAGTTGATTGCTATCTGCTGGAGCTGGGATGCTTGAAACAAAAAGCTTGTCTGCCACATTCTCAGCAGAGTGAGTGTCTCCTGTCTCCTCTTGATAGGTTGTGTAGCTTTTCTGCATGCGTTCCAAAACCCCTGAATCAGTTTTTAATCAGTCAGCTCCTGCAAGGCACAGTGATACTTCACTCTAAGTCTGCAGTAACTAACATGTGGACAATATTGCTGTTATGACTGCATGTAAGGAGTCCTTTCCAGTTCCTTCATTGTACCTTAACAAGCAATGGAAAAGGCTGTGCAGGGAAGTGGTGGAGTCACCAACCTTGGAAGTCTTTTAAATTGATTTCTGGATAGTTTTGAAGGGTAACCACTGTATTGTGGTCAGTGAATAACTGTTCTTTATTCACTTTATCTACTGCTTTAATTATTTTGTAAATCTTTATCTCACTTTCCATCATCCTGTTGAAGACTTCGGTCCTTTTTAGCATTTTCTCATCAAGTAGCTTCTCCACCACCATGATCATCTTAGTTATCCTCCTCCATACCTTCTCTAACTCTGCTACATTCTTCTTGAGTTGCAGGGATCAGAACCTATCACAGGACTCAACATATGGGCAAACAAAGTTTCTAACAGTAACAAAATAATGTCTTTTATCTTAGTCTCAGTACTTTTCCAAGTGATGTCAAACTTTTTTCTTTTATTGATTTGCTGACAGTTGTTTCATAATGAATTGATGGTCTCAACTGTTGCTGGGATCTTTTCAGTGAACTCTGTGTCAGTTCAGATTTTGATATCCTGCAGCCATGGTTCAGGTTATTCTTTCCCTATATTCATTGCCTTCCATTTGTAGCAAAACATGCTTGTGCTCCTACAAAACATTTTCCTGTCACTCTAATTTGTGAAGTTTGAGTTCTGCACTATTGACCATTTGATCCCTTGCAAATCCCACCAGAAAGAATCACATCCCCAGCTTGTGTACAAAACCTTTCTGCCTGCAGAAGCGCCAGAGCAGATGGGAAGCCACTCCTGCCATACCTGTTCAGGACCATGCTTTTGTGCAGGGCTGAAAACACATGGCCTTAGCAGTCTGACTTAACACAGCTGCTAGAAAATTCAGCACCAAAGCAACTACACTTATCCTCACTTCCTTCCATGGAGCCAAAGAAAATCAGCTCATGTCTGTGTAATGTCCCGTTAATTCTTCTAACATATTGTATCCTGAAAAATAAGCACAGCACCTTTGAGTTAAAAGTCATGTTCCAGACTTTGCTCTCAGCTCTATTATTCTCTGGAGCTTAATTTTTGCCTTCAATATTATTATTTATAAAATTTCAACTTTTACAATTGCTTTAATTTTTAAAGCAAGCAAAGTATAGATTTGCAAATGTCCAGATGAACAGGATCCCAGCTGCCATTTTAGCTTCCACCAAGGTTTCTATGAGTACAAATACTCCAGTTCTTACAACAGGTGGGTAAAATTCATCATGCTGTCCTATGATTTTAGCAGAGCACATCAGATGATGCAAAAAGAGCACATTTGGGTGTAACATGCTAACCCTCACAGATGGCTCTGCAATGGTTAGCCTAAGTCAGCCCTGCTTTATGGGGGAAAAGAGATGAGGTAAGCAAGCCTGTGATCATGGAGAAAATCTTTGCTGTGTCCTAAAATGCAACAGCCTATTGTAGAAACTCTTTTAAAAAAGATCCAGATGTCTCAGCTAGCAGCTGAAATTATGCCCCTTTATGCCTTAATGTACATGAAGTTAGTGTTTAATGTTTTTTCTCTATGCCTTTAGGGGATAAATTTCTTAATTTTTTTAACAATCAGCAGAAACCACAGCTTTTCCACCACAAAGGAATTAAATATATGCACTAACTTAATGAATGCATTTCCAGTGACATTTGTCTTTGATGAGCCTGCAGCAGATTCATAGTCCAAAGATGTCTTTTGTTCAGAATGACATGCTTTCTAATTTTTTACAACATTCTACCATCCTGCACTTTAAAATTAGCAGGTGGAACTTTTCAGAGCCTCAGATGTCATTTAAATGCCTAATTTGTGCAGAAAGTAAATGGGAACGAGATATATAGTTGTCATTCATGCCCTTGAATATTTTTTTTCTGCTCTTATTGGTACTCATAAATTGTTTGGTGTATATTTAAAAAGAGGTCCCAGGAACCACTTGGAACTTCCCATGCAAATATAGGTACCTCGTTATTGACTTGACCAGAAATGCTTGGCAGGATTTTATGTTTCCACAAGCTGCACTAAACCAACAATCATGGCTTTAAATATGGATCCTGAGTGCTCTGGAAGATGCTTTCCAGGCTGCAACAGGGAGTTGGGCTGCTGACATTTACTGTCAGCAAAGACAATGAAGCAGGTCTTAAGAGTGCCTTTGGGTGTTCTGAGAAGGCAGCAATAAGCACACCCCTTGGAGCCATTCCCTGCCTCATTTGTTATTGCTTTGTCAAAAACATTTGTCAATGAAGACTGATTTTCAATAGAACCACATTTGGGAGTCTGGCAGTAAAGAGCTATAATACTAAACATCTTTAAAGGTAAATCAATTTTGTGGTCTAATCAACTGAACAGCATCCCTTTGGCCTCAGCATCAGAAGTGCTGCTGTATATTAATCTGCAGAATTTTTGTTTTATTTTTCTTCTTTCTCAGGGAAAAGATGTTCTTGAGCAGTATTTCTTTTGTAGGAAAGACAGATGTGTATAAATAACTGTGCATGCAGCAGCAATTTCTAATAAAAATGTAACAAAGTGCAGCCAAAAACTCATTTTAACTCTTTGTCATTCAGGGAAAAGCTTTAAACATAGTAATTAATGATAGATGTGTCTACCTTGTTAAATATACTTAGAAGCAAACAGTTAAAAATTAAAAATTAATGAGTTAAACATTCAGTCTTATCGGCTTCGGTTTACCTCCATGTTATCTTAAAATGCGCAACAAATATCCCCAAGATTGTTTTAACAATGGTTTGGGATATTAAGTTTGGGGAATTTCATTTTGGGGCAGATATTACTTAGTCTTTAGAGGCCTAAACCAGTGAAATATTACAGGTGCTCAACCTATTCTATTTTCTGTTTTGGTGCCTAAATGCCTCTCTGGATCTGTTCTCTAGACTCTTAATCTAAGATCTATCGAATGAATAAAGGTCTTTCCTATGGAATTACAGTCTTTCTTAAACAATACATTTGGACAAAAGAAGCATATGGTTTCCTTTAATGAATCCCATTGTATATGGGGTTAATTGAAAAGATGAGTTTAACTGGAGCCTGAAACTAAAGATGTTTCTCCTAGATTACGGCTGTAAGAAATTCTACTGGTGACATTTGTCAGCATTTCTCACTTAGAAGTGTAAAATGGATGGAAGAGATTTTGAGACCCTGCATATTCATCCTATTCAGAGCTGATCTGCTTTACAGATTTGGGTTTTTTCCCCAGAACCCACAGTGCAGTCAAAGCTACATTGTGCTGAAGGAAATGGCTCTTAAAATTTATTAGTCTTATCACTTCAACTACATAACCTTATTTTGTGCTCATTTGATGCATGTCATCAAAAATAGAAAAAGATATTGGCTTCAGATTAAGAAAGAAATTACTTTAATACTCACTGATCCACTATAAGATAATAAGTTGTCATTTATGACAATAACCACTTCTCTGATTTATAGGATATTTTATTTATGCTGTACTAAGATTAAAGTAAAATATAAAATTTGGGATTTACCTTCTTATGGTAATACTAGAAGTAACTACAAGTAATCAGGATGAATTCTGAATTGGATTCCATAGGTAGCCTGCAGAAATTTATTGACTTTATTGGTCTTTCTCTGCTTTCCTACCTCTGATCCCTGAAAGGAATAAAAACACTTCACAGAGGTAGAACTGAATTTCTGAGCTAAAGACGTTCACTCACAGCACTGTTGAGAAAATTTACCTGGAGGAAAGTGAAACCAGTGTATGTTACTTAAACTGAAGCCCTGAAAAATGTTCTTGAACAGGACTTCAGTGGTGCATGGGATTCTACCTGTTCTGTTAGGCAAAGCAGCAAAAACTGTCTAAATTTAGGTGTCTTCATGTAAGCTCCCCAGGCAGTTTAGTGATTTTATCCTTTTGCTTGCTTGGCTTTTGTTTCAGATGTTTGGAAACTGTATTTCATCTGACCGTTTCAACATGGGAAGAAAAAATCACCAGCCAGCTAAGCAGAAAAGGAGATAGTTCAGGTTAGTAAGCAGTGAAAAACCCTGGTTTTTCCAGTTTTTCTTCCACAATATTAAATAGCTGCTGTGTATTCTGATAGATGCATGAAGCTTCAAGCCTAGATCTGCCCTTTCCTGCTCATGCATCCTGGTCCATTATCCATCAGGGCCTTCTCATCAATTTCATTTAAGACTGATAATTGCATATTCTCCAGAGCCAAGATGGTTTTATCTTGGTAAATGTCTGAGCAGTGCAGCTTGCACCTAAACCACTTCAATAATGAACACTCATCCTTAGAGTCACCTACTTGTGTTTTCTTATCAAGGCTAAAGAAAAAAGCTGTCTGCAGAAGGCTTTTTGACTGCAGTAAAACTCTACTTCATGTCATGCAAAGATCTTTGCTCTATGTAAAGATGAACAGTTGTCACTTAAGATACTTTTACAAAGAGGATCTATGACTGACTTCCAGAGTGAAATGACAATAATTGAAATCTTAATAGTGGAATCCCCAGTTTGCAATTAAGAGTACTTCTGTTAGAGCAGGTGATGGCAGCAAAGATTAAGTTGATTTTTTTTTTAACTGCAGTTTTTCCTGAAGAAATGTTATAATTCATAGCTGGAAATTAATAGGCTTGAATAGCAATCATTCCAGATGCACAAATAATAATAAAATCAAATGTTATCATCCAGTGGTTCATAAGTTAATGTGTGTAAATATATAAACTGCATTGCCTTGTATACATATATAGTGAAGTATATACATTTAAAAATATGATTATATTTTGTTAAAAATATGATTATATGTATTCTAAATATTCATAATTACTTTAACTGAATGTTAAGGCTGCAAAATCTTCTAAGATTCAAAAACCAAAGAAAACCTGTTTCAGGTTTTTTATTTTTCCTTGTGCACTTGCATTATTGCATCACATATTTTTATGCTAATTTTGGTGGAAACAATGCTTAGGGAATCACTTGACCAGAATGTAATATCACCTCCTAAAAGTTTTCCAGAAACAGAGGTTTCAAAAGCAATTTTGTTCTGCTAGATTTGCTGAAGAATGGGCTGTAGAGGATAAGAAACATTTACTCATAAATACTTGTAAGATTGTCCTGGATAAATTTCTGTTCTTCTGGCTGTGACTGCTCATGTGTATGCAGGTAGTGGGAGATACTGTAGGGGAAATAGATTATTTTAGCTTAATACTTGAGATGCTTAAGTAGACAGAGGAATTGAGGGGTTTTTTCCTGATTTGCTGGAGGACAGTTGGAGCAGGAGGAGAAGGGAAAACAAGTTACCTCAGCCTCATAATCCAGTTATATATGGAGATGAAAGGAAATGTTGCTATAATTCAGTTAAAAAGTCAACCAACCAAGAGGCATAAATCCAGTAGAAACAAGACTTTATCAATTTTTGTCCTTGCAGGAAGATTTGTTTCCATGGGAAATCCTGAAGCAGAAAAAAATTGCTTATTCAGTGACTTGACCTAATACTAATTCAGTTTTCATTTTTCCTAGTTGGTTGCCTGGTGGGATACTCTGAGTCCTTCCCTCCCTTTCTCTGATGTAAACAGAATTATTCATTTCCTTGGGGTGTTTTCATGACACAGCCATTCTATCAACTTGAGACTTTACATTTTTACATTGCTTCATGTAGATGTGCAACATCTCAGTGAGTTGAGGAGTATTTATAATGCACATCTGACACAACTGCAGTGCAGGCAGAGGGATTTGAGCCCCTCAGTATTTAGTTTTGGAGACTTGTCCTTGCTTTCTGCCAATACATTTCTTGTTTCTTTCTACATGTTTCCAAAATTTTTTGTGGTAACATCAGATTAATAGTCTAATTAATAGATTAAATGTCTGATTCTCTGAGGAAATAATTTGTGTGCTTTAGTAGGTGAAAGTGTTGAGCGGTACTATGGCATCTATTACTTTTTCCCACAGGAAAAGGATGTCACAAGTGATTTTGTAACACAACTGATTTCCTCCTCTTTGTTTAATGCTGACTGCCTTCCCCTTGCAAGCTAAGAGATTTTGCCTGATATACTCCCCCTTCCCTGCAAATCTGACCCCCATGAGTTACACACAGAGACCAAATCATGAATATGTCTGGAAAAATGTTGGAGCAGCTGACCTGAGATCTGAATATTGTTGTACAGCCCTTGTGTGACGGTGCTCTGGTTGTTTTTGTCTTAGTGCAGCAAATGAGCTAAACCCTGCTGTTTGCTTTAATTAGCTACACTTAATTAAAAGATGATCTTATCTCTGTGCAGAGTTTCTACCAAAGCACATATTTAATGCATCTACTATCATCTTTCAGTCCCAAATTCTATTAAAGCCCTTAAGCACATGCTCAGATTGAGCTTTGCTTTAATTAAAGTCACAACTCTGGAGGTTTCTGGTCCTTTCCTAATGGACCAGAATGGGCTGGGTTTTCTCACAATACCATCCCTTTCCACAAATCTGGACCTTGCTGAGAACAGGGGCTGAAATAATCCATGTTTTTCCATAATTATAGACAATAGATGAGCTATTTTCTTGGTGGCTAGGAGAAGCATCATTTCTCTCCCTATTTGCCTTGTATAAACATATTTTCAGACTGACAGCTCTTGTGAAGAGGAGCAGTGAGTGAATCAGTCCTGTACTAGTGAGTGGAGGCAGTTTCTTGGACATACTGCAGAAAAGACAAGAGTGGTCAGAGACAGCAACAGAGCAGTTAGTGTGTAGTACCTGGGGATGGACACAGGATGCAGAGAAATGGAATAGAAAAAAAATAGCAGGGGAGTGAAATTTTGTAAGAATTTAAGTAAAAAAACCTCAAGGGCATGTCTATATACTTTTTTCACTTTTTATCAAAGTGTAGAAAAACTTCAGGTGTTTTGAGTTTCTTTGCTCTTGTTCTAAACTCCTTGGTGTTTTTAATTATCCTTTAAATGATAATGAAACTGAATTTAAATGATTAGATGAAAATGACTAAACTGTTGATTGGCATGATTTTTTTTGTTTTTATCTTCTGTAGCTAGTGGATATACTGGAACTGATTTTATTTTCTCTTTGTTGTTCAAACATGCTTAAAAGCTGTCAGCTTTGCTGACATTTCAGTTGGAAATCTTCCCCCCCCAAATTATCTATTATTGTAGTGTTTCAATTTTTTGTTTTGATGTTGTTGGAATATTTGGGGCTTTTCAATCAAAAAAAAGTTTGGAAATTAATGTGTAGATATTCTACATATAAGGCTTGACACTAAGATAAAAACAAAAAAGCTTCTTTATGAAAACAAAATTTTTTGATCCATTTCCATCATTTTAGTACTCTGCTGCTCACCAGCTTGTGTTTACTTCACAGCACAGCTGCTTCATTTGTAGTTCTCCCTGCTAGTTAAATAAAATACAGTGCCACTCAATTAAACCTTTTCTGTCTGCTACCTGCCCTGCCATTCACTCAGTATTTAGTCACTTAACCTTCCCCATGTCAGTTCCCAGAGACTCTGCCCTCCAACACAATGAAGGTCTCTCAAGAGTTCCACCTACACTGATGCTGAGGTTATAATTGTCATGGAACTCATTTGCAGTTTTGCTGAGGAATAGATTTAGCCCTGCCTTTCGCTGAGTGTTCATTCATAGGAATATAAGGAGCAGCCTTGGCTTTAACTGAGTGTTCAGTATTGTTAACACGTGTTTTACAGACTCATTGGGCAACAGCAGAGAGCACACCACATCTCTACAGACAGGACAATTGCAGTCCTTCTGTAAACAGAATTGGTGGGAGTCAGATACGTGGGTAACAAAAGCAGGGCTCCAGTCCAATTACTTTGAAATTATGTTCTATGACTGAGTGGAAGGGGCAATTTACTGTAGTTGAAGAACGTATTTTCCAACTTCTGAGTACAAATGTACCCAGCGTGGGCAAAGATAATGAGATCCCTTTTGACTTTTGGAGAAAGTTTTCCTGTTCTCTCTTTCAACAGTTGTAGATGAATTTTTTAAGTTATTACTTCAGTTCTGGACTTGTCAACAAAACTAATCATTCCCAGTCCTAAATGAAGTCAGTGAGAGGCTGTTATTTTTTCTGATCTAGTGATCCATGACACTGTATGTTGGGGCAACATTTTAAGTGTGGGATTAAATTCTGTGCTTACTGTGACTTATTTTGCCACAAATTCAGAAAACTCTACAGTATATTTTCTTCACGTTGTTTCTGGTTATCTGCAATCTGTTGTGTAGAACTCCACCATATATTGATGGTGGTATTGATAAAATTAAGCAGAATACCCTTCTTCCAGCACTTCTTACTAATTCTGACATCTCAACCATGTTGAAAGTCATGTAAAATATTTATAGGAATCATCTTTTATTTTCCATTTATTTCACGGAATACTTGGAAAATGTATTTTTTTTCCAAGGAATTTATGAGCCTTTTACTGTGAGGATATAAATAAGAGTACACACACAGAGAGGTTTATTAGACTCCATATGCCATCTCAGTTTCAGGTTTGTCTCAAAGAAAAACTGACCAAGAACAAGATTCCAAGTTCCAGCAAAGGTCTTGGAGAGCTTCCTAGACTAACAAATACCACTGAGGCCAGTTGCTTTCTTTAAGCCAACTTATCAAACATTTTAAAAGCTTTCCTGGGATTCAGGGATGTGTCCCAGCTCCCCAGAAAATGAAGCACAACCAGAAACAGATTTTTTGCTGTTATGTCAGGAGAACAAGCATTAACCTGTCAGTAACCTGGAGATAAGAAAAGTTCACAGGATGATCTTTTCAGTGCCTATAAATATCTGATGGCAGGGGATGAAGAGGCAGCCAGACTCTTCTCTGGAATTCCCATTGGAAGGACAACAGGCAATGAGCAGAAATTAAAATACAGAGAACTCAATCTGATTGCAAGAAAACGTGGTTTTACCATGAGGATGGTCAAACAGTGGAGCCAACTTCCCAGAGAGGATTCAGAATCTCATCAGTGGGCCTATTAAAATCTGGCTGGATGTGACTCCAGGCTGCATGCTGTAGGTGACCCTGCTGGAGCAGCAGAATTTGACTGGATGATCTCAGGAGATCTCATCCTATCTCAACTGTTCTGTGTGCAGTAGCCACTGTTTGAATAGACACTCAAAGTTATAGCATGTGTTGCAATTCAGGAAAACTTCTGATGTCTATAGAAACCCCTAATCTTCTTCAGATTGTAGAAAACAAAACGAGACAAGTGTGTGGAAGAGTCAAAATGGTCTAGAATTCCTGAAGTGGTCTTAGTTTGTGACGTAACAATATTTTCTTTAATCAGGAGCATAGTGGAAAATTGACTGAAGCCAGATTCTCTGAGTTTCTGCTAAATTCCCCAGCCATACAAGCAGTTTCAGAGATTTTTGGTTTTATCCTAAATTAAATCCAAGTCAATTCAAATTTGTGATGCCTGCCTTTTTGACCATTAGAACATTAAGGTGAGTAATGCCTCAATGCTTTCAGAGGGTTGCTTTGTACTGCTTTCTTGTTCCACTTGAGAATCTCTTAACAGGCTACAGGGTCATTGCCTTACTTTTAAATCCCAGCAAATCTCAAGTATTCTGTCTGGAACATTTCCAAATGTGATAAGGACCCAATCTCAGGTCACCTCATCTCTGAGAGCAAGGAGGATGTGGATTAGTCACGTCTCCAGGAGCAGCAGAGGAATCCCTCACATTCCAAGGAAGATGGAAGGCAGGATGCTTGCATGTGTTGAGGGCTAAACCACTACATGGGTCCTAGACACTGGAACACTTCAAAAACAACTGAAGTGCAAGGGAAGAGCAATAATCATGCAGGATATAAAAAGCTCTTCAGACACCTCAGGTAAAAAGCATAAAAGTTTAGGTAATTCCTGAGTTAAGTGGCTATTGAAGGTGCTTTTAAAAATTATGTTGGAAAGAAGCATTTAACAGAAGCAGTTATGCCAAATTCAGATGCTTACACCTTACTGCATGTGAAACCAAATGAGTTGCTCAGAGCCCATGGATCTGTCAGAGTGAAAAAATAATTCTAGATCTCCTGAATTCCAACTGGGTCACCTCATCATTGTGACTGATGTCACAGGAAGTGGAATCTTGTGTTTACAGCCTGGATGATCAGAAATTGCAGAAGATTAAAGTAGCCAAGGTATCAATACTCTTGGAGTTTTTTTTAAAAATGTAAATCTTTCTTGGATTCATTTGTGGCCCCCTTTTTGGCTCCATGAGGAGCTGCACTTTCAGCCTTTTGTGAGGAAATGACAAATGGTGGGTTAATGGCACTGAAAATGAAGAAAACTTTTGTGATTTTTATGAAGGCCTTTCTTTTAAAAAGTATTGGAAAGGGGCATTTCAGAGAAGTGTTACAATCCTGCTTTCTGAGGAGTTGTGGAACTTGAAGGCTTTTGCAGTTTGAATCTAGCAAAGACTCATCAGTTTACATGAGCTGCTGTGCTTGGCACATTGTCTGGAAAATCCAGAAAGCTTCCCAGAACATGGTGTTTGCCACACATTTCATCTTTGCCCTTGGCAGCAAGCTCCTGAGACAAAGTAACTTTGAAATTCCAGAAACCGCACAGAAGATGCATATACCTCTTCTAGTTTGTGTGAAGAACTTGAGTACTGCAAAAATAGAAAATATTAAAAAGTCTCAATAAAGAAAAGAAGAAAGGGCCTCCTTTTCAGCTCATCCTTTGAGTCTTGTGGAGCTTGTTTCAGTCAGAAGGACTGCAGTCCTTAGAAGAGCTTGGATGCTTGTAGTTGAAAGGAGGATGCTGCATGTAAAAGCAGTCTCAATAAAACCATTCCTATATTTCATAAGATCTGAGAAGAAATTGTTTAAAAATTGCTCAAAAGTCTCCTGTGATTCGGGAAATAATTGGAAAAAGGAGTTGAGGTGTTGCAAGTTATTTTTGTTCCTTTTCTGTAACTAATGCTGGTTGCTTACCTGGTCTTTGTTACCACTGCAGATTTTTGCAAGGTGAGTGGCATTCAGATGAAAGGACTTGTCAGCAGTATTGATGATTTTATTTTTTCCCCCAACATCTGGACAATTCATTCTGCTATCCAGTCTTCCATCCTGCAGGCAATAGAAAAAAGACTTTCAAACAAAGTTTAGGGTATGATCTGGTCAGATTTTTTCTTTCTGATTGTCTGTGCCTATGGAGACACAGCATTGATTTTAACTGGTTACTGAGGAATTTCTGGGCTGGGAATGAGGTGGAGACTCTTGTTTGTTCCAGAATAATAACCACCACACCCACCCACAAGCACTGGTATAGAAAATCTGATACAACTGATGCAACTGAGGGAGGGAAAAAATTCTTTACTTTTACAGGTTTGTATTATTGCAGTTTAAACACAACATGCTGTGCTGTGAAATAATTCTGTGGTGCAATTAAACAACTACTTCCTCTTTTGATTTTTACGTTTCCAACTTGCATGGAGCCCTCATTGCTGTTTTCAAAGAAGAGTAACTATATCTTGAAGAAATTTATCTTTCTAATAATCTAAATCTGGTGTACCTGGTGATTTCAGTTAAAATCATTAGATGATTCAGATGAGATTGGAAAATAGAAATATTTAAGAAGTAGGAAAAATGTGAACTAAGATGGCTGGGTGTGGCTCTGACTCTTGTGATATTTGTGAAATTTCTGATCATCAGCCTCACTGATGTAATTTAGTGGACTTAAAAAGAAATAAACCAGTAAAATATTCTCTACCACAGCTGTAGGAGGTTAAATGTATTAGGGAGCTGCCTCAGATGGGCAGAGCTAGGGAGAGTGAAAGATTAAGGACAAGCTGGGTGTTCTATGCTGAAAGTCAGGGAGGACTTCTCTTGTTGCTGAGTCACTCAAGACAGAGTCCACGCTGGATATATGACTCATTCCCAGAAGGACTAAGATGAGGCTCTCTGTTATAGTCCCTGCTGTGCTCCAGAGATCCCTGGAACTTTGTTTGAAGTAATGTTAGTGATGCTGGAGGGTTTGTGTTATTTCCAGACCAGCAGCTTTATGACAACATCTGCAGCAGGAGAAGAAATAAAGAACTGGGGAACTGCACTGAGCAAACACAATATTTTTCAAAGGACTTGGGGAGCCAAACATCAAGAGGAACTCTGTAAGCATCTCAGAGTGTCTCATGTCCCTCACCATCCTTACTGAACTGCCCCTGGTCTCAGGAAGACTAGAGGCTGTTGGCATGCTTTCCCTTTTGATCATCATGCTGAGTGATATTTCCTCATACACTGTTATCTGTCAAGAGGTATCTGTCTCCTATCTTGCCATAAATTCATTTCTCTGGGGCTGGGAGCAGACTGAATAATTAGCTCTGCATGGGGATCTGAATCCATCACTGCAAGGGCAGCAGTCCTTCAGTGCCAAGGCTGAGACTGTCACAGCCAGATAAAGGGAAGGAAGCCTTCCTGTTCTGAAACACATCTGTATAGCTTCTGACATGCCCAAGTCCTCATGCAACACCCCTCTGCTTCTTATCAGCCCACTTATGACAGACTTTTGTTATTTTCCCTTCACTAGGCTTAAAAGTAAAATAAATATAACTCACATTAGCTTGACTTCTTTCTGTGCTTTGTAGATCAGGTCAGACAAGCCTCTCTATGAAAGGCATTTGGTTTCAAGGTTGTTTTAGAGATTAATGCAATTGCCAAAGCAAGAATCAGCAGTGATAAATTTTCAATTTTGCTGAAGAGTTTTTTTCTTGGGATCTTGTAATTGCTATACAGCTTCCTGAAATGAAGCCATATTTAGCTCCAATTTTTTTAAACTTTTTGTTTGGGGGAATGGGGATCTTTTATAATTTAAAACTGGAAATACTTAAGCATTCATTTGCCTTATTTGAGTAGTTTGATATAATTTGGGTTTTAGGCATGCATTCAATGCAGCAAAGACATGACTGGAAGATGCTATCCTAAGTTTCAGAGGGATCCATCTTATCCAGTTGAGTTACCTGGCTGGCCTGCCTAAACTTCATAAAATTGATTTGTGCTGTGAAAGAGGATATCATTCCAAATCACTTCTGGAGCAGAGCTTTAGAGCTTTATACCTATACAGCCAACTAATACATCTCTACTTAATCAGTGCAAAGACTTTAGTTTCGGGGCTGCCTGAAACACAGTCAAGATGCAATGTGGTAAATTACAATTTTTGGCTTTCCACCACAAGGATCTCTTTGGTCAAGAGTTCTTCTACAGGTAAATATTAATTTTGATGATAAAAGGAAAAATTACTTAGGCATTTGCTGTAATGTGTTAACTCCTTTGAAAGTATATTGTGCTTATGCTATGTTGAAGTAAGCCTGCTTGGAGAATTTTACTGCATTACCTGAAAATTCCCTCAAAAAAATTCATCCCTTAAACTTTATCCTCTCTGGGGCTCCCTATTAACCATGTTCACAGTGTGGAAGAATATATTAAATCCAAAATATTTTCAGTACTGGTATTTTAATCAAATGAGAGACATCCCTTATGGATGCTTAACCAGAGACTTAAAAATCTGCATTTAAATTGATATTCTAAAATATACAACCCAAGAGACTGTGAGTACCTTTCTCAGTCATATTGTACATGAAGATCATGATGCTCTAACTTATTTTTCATAACTTAGTAGTTATCAGGAATCCAAATTGATGATTTAGATAAAAAGAGAAAAATGACGTTTGAGAAAATATTTTGCACTTAACTTTCCCAGCATGAATATCTGCACAAACTGTAGCAAAATGGTGAACTACTGGTTGTTCAGAAATGTAGCTGTCTTATATTCACCATAAACTGGGGCTGTCCTCCACTGGTATAAACTGGCATCACTGGATGTTGAGCCAAATAGCACAAGAAAAAGCTCTGTCTCTGGAAATATTTCCTTTGGCATTTTCCTGCGTTATCTAGGTGACTTATTTTGAGGCACTAAATGTTATCCCTTGCAATGAGAAAGCAGTTATGTACTTGGATCTGGAAAGCAAATCCCACTCCCCAAGTGCTTCCTAGCATCTCTCCTGGCCTTAATGAGAGCACACATTTCAGTGGGAAGGAAAACAAACTCTACCCTTCTTCCAGGGCTTTCATTAGCTAGGAGAAAACAATTAAAAACCCAACCAAACAAAAAACCAAACCAAAAAACCCTGCCACAGCCCCATAGCCTTAATTTTAAAAGCGGTCTAATATCATCTCCAGCTGGTGGCTTGATCTGTTTCCCATAAAACCCTGGAATAACTCCACGAGAGCAACATCAGGGCTTCAGTAGTTTGATTATTTGCTGTATATTGGTGCTTCAACTCCACAGTACAAAAGAAGTGTTTGCATACCTGAGAACTGGAATGTCAGAGTACCTTCCATCACCAAACATGCACCTAGGGAAAAAAGGTAGTATGGCCCAGAAGAAGGAAATTGTGTTATGTCTAGTTAATAAAATGTGTATGTTAGAGTTCTTTGAGCAAACAAGTGAATAATTCACAATCTTTTTAAGCTCATTCACCTGTTCTGCTTCAAAATTTTAGGACAATGAATTTGTAATTGGCTCTAGGATCCCTAGAAGCTTTTACAGTTTTAACTGGGCATTAGAATTTAATTAAAAAAAATAAAAACCAAACCAAAGTAAAAAAGGTATTTGCTTCCCTTGTGAAGATCTGGTTGTTTGACCTCAATATTTATTTATCACATCAACAAATGCACCTGTGAGTGGTGTTCACAAGAAGAACACCCAAGTGTTTTCTTCTCCTGCTCTGCACCCTCATCCTCTGCAACTAACACTGAATTGCCTTTGCATGTCCTAGGAGAGATTGGGATAGGAGTCTCACATTTTTATTCCTGACAGGTGCAAGTGGCAGGTACACTATAAATCACTATAATCTGTGCCAGTTTTAATTTCAGACTGCTTTGGCAATCTGTTCTTACTAATCCTAGCAATTAGAATGTACTTTCAGAATTTTCTGGGAGGATTTACAGGTAAGGCCAAGGACAAGGTTTACACTGGAGCATATGAAAGTCATATTGTGTGTTTATAATACACAGATGTCATCATGTACCTTACAATCATATAAACTGTAAAAATAATAAAATTGGGTGTTAAATGTTGTAGTAATAGTTAGAACAAACCCAAACAAAACACAGCAGTGATAAACCCCTCCTTATTGCTCTGAAGTAGTGTAATTATAACTAAGTGAAGGGCATAAAAGTTCAGCAATCAATCTGAGAAAATCTCATGTTTTTTTTCGAAAGGATTGTAAGGAAAAAGATCCAAAGAACCTCAGTAACTTGTATTTACCTACTTTATTTTAGTGTCACACAATATTTGATATCATATGGTACTTTATTTCTCACCAAAATTCTGACCAAAGTTTTACTCCACACATTGCAGGCTTAAGCTCCTAGAGTAATGCCCCTTTAACTCAAATATATATCTTTATTTAGGAACATGTTATAGAAATCTATGGTTTGGCTGCCTCAGTTATGCCTTTCAGCTCTGCAGAAACAGCATCTGATCATGTTCTAGTGGTGTCAGAAAACTGTATCAGGAAAACTTGTGGCCATAGTCCTTTTTCTATAAAGAATCACTCTATTGTACATCAAGATTAAATCCCCCCCCACCAAGTATAAATGAAAAAACTATAATTTCCTCTTTTGTTAAGTATAAAAAACCTCAAAAAATAAAAAAAAAACACCAAAAAACCTACCCCCCCCAAAAATTAAGATATCCAAAGAAGTAAATAATACATTTGCAGCACCCAGCTTCATTTTCTAGACTCTCACTTTAACTGGGGGTGGGATCCTCACCTAGAGGTGCTGAATTATCCCCTAGAAAATGCTTGCTCTTTGTGCCCATAAGAGAGCAACTAGTGCTCTGATGGCCCCTGGTGCCCGAATTTAAGCAGGTTAATTTAGGTGCCCAAAGCTGTGAAACTCCTTCTAAATATGCCATGTCTCTCCCACAAGTAGTTTGTTGTTAATTTATGAGATGGTGGTGAGTGGAATCATTAAAAAAAAAAACCACAAAAAAAAAGTTGAGAAGCTGGGAAAGAAATTTGGTATAAATGGCTGTCTGGAAGGAGGAAGACTGTTCAGAGCCCAAGCAGAGGAAAAACATCCAGGCAAGGCTTTGGTACCTAGGCTTGCTGTAGAATGTTTTGTTGAGTGCTCTCCAAGCACTGTTTGAGGGCAGAGGAGTCAGTCCTCAGTGGCCAAATTTTGTTTTAGTGCTGCAGCTCCCTTGGAGTGCAGCACTGAGAGGCACAGGAGCTCTGCACTGGTGCTGTGCTCAGTGTGGGCTGCAGAATCCATCCCTCCTCCCTTTCCAGCAGCTTCTGCAGTCCTGCCTGAGCTCCTCCTGCTGCTCTGTTCTTCTTGGGGTGTGTGCTAAACCTGGCTGTGCTTGTAAGAATTTCTTTGACTCCAGCACTGATAGATTGCAATTGATGACTGCCCTCATTAGTGCCTGGAAAATCTTGAAAATAGCCCTGAAATGCTTTCTCTTGGATTAAGCTATGTATCTATCACTTTGGTTAAGCAAAATATTTTAATGTCACTATAGGATATGAAATAAAATGATGCAGACACTGGAATCTCTAAGGTAAAAAGAAGGGAAGTTTAATTTCTGACTCCAACATTTATAGATTTCCAAAAATGACAGTGGATTGGAGGGTGACAGTGCCGCCTCTGCAATGACACTGGACAAACCAACAGTCCATCAACATGTCTCCTCCTCCAGAAAAGAATGCAGAACAATAATTATTTAGAGAAAAGCACGTGAGAAAGTTCATTACAAGCATGTAAACATCAGAAGGTTTAGAAGGACTTAGAAGAACAGGGTGACAATTTTAATTCTAAGCCTTTTTTTCCCACTACTTACTTACCTAGGGGAAGGTTTTTGAGTTTTTAGTTTGTTTGTGATTTTTAAAAAAAATAAAGTAACAAAGGCTTCATCAAAATGAGAATTTTCTTTAGAAAATGAAATATGTTCATAAAAAGCAAATTTTTCCACCTTTTCAAATCAAAACTATCTGCTGAACACCATGCAGGTTGTCATATGATTTTGTTTCCCCTCATTCTTTTTCCCAGCTAAATGTTCTGGATCAAACTATGGTTACACAATTCTAGTATATATAATGTCTGTTTTTCAAGAGGTTGGGCTGGTTGAGCCAGATTGGATGTGAGACTGAATCAGTCACTGTGCAGTGGCCTGAAAAGAATGTTAACATTGGTTTTACTAGCAATATGTGAACTTCAGTGTCCCATAATGATTTAAAAAATCCTCAGATGGCAGAAAGATTATACTAAACTGCAGTGACAGTGACTTTTCTGGGCCATATTAGGAAAATAACAGAAATTCTTCCCCTGTTCTCCCAAAAGTAAAACAAAAAGAGGAAAAAAAATATTCTTTCCAATATGTACAGGAAACAGCAAATCCAGGACATGAGCATAGTTTGGCATAATGTATGGCAATTTAATATAATTTAGCTAAGCAGAAAAAAAATCCTTTTGATGTTTAAATATGTTATTTTCAAAGGAACAATTTCACACATTTTGCCAGTATTCTCACCTCTTTATAGATTATGTTGCAGCAGAAAAGAAAAAAGATCGGTACTATTTGAAATGGGTCATTTAGTCTAGGAATTAAATGCACTGGTGATTAACATCTGAAGACACACCTATATTAGAGAAGAGATCAAGGCTGTCATGTGTTTCTTTTAGTTTAAAGGCAAGGGAAGTGGAAATTCAGTTTAGTAATCTTGAAAACGTATCTAAAACTAAGCAACCAAGATATGGGACACTGCAGAAAGAAAAGACAGTCTGAGTATATCTGACATGTTTTGTAAGAAAAATAAATTGGTGGTTCAACAGAGAGAGATGTTGTAAAACTCTTTTTAGTTTGGTAAAAACAATTCTCTACAGATGAAACTACAAATATAGAATCTTTTATTGCATTTATAAATGAGGAAGTTCAATTAGCTAAAGTGCATCTCATCAGCAAGGTTTTCCAAAGCATTAATGTTGATCTGACAGTCATTGCCCAGCCTGTACCAATTTCAATACAGAAACTTTAAACCCACTGGTGAAAGTTTTCAACAAACTTAATCCTCTTTGATTTGTTATATGGCACAATCCCTGTGAAAGGCAGTGTGGCATATTGATGACTTTGGTTTGACAGGGGGATAACTTTTTGTCAATCACCCTTTCATGTGTACTCTTGAAATTTCAGTTTAGCTCTTTTGGCTGCAGCTAAGAATAATTATATGATTCTTTGTATGATTCCTCGAAAGAGAAGCTTTTCCAGTACTATAGTTTGTTTTCATTCTCTTCCATAATGTAGGTCTGCATGTGTTCATGTATACGGTGATAAAGTGCAATATGATAAAGTGCTTAAATATCTTAATATTTTCTCTGAATATTAAAAGTCAAAGAAAATCGATTTCAGGCCAGCAGGCTACTGCAGACAGGGGATGAAAAGGTCTCTGCTCCTGAGATCATCTGCAAAGTAGTCAGTGATCAAGCACAGAGAGTGATGAGCCTGTAGGCATTAGGCTACAAGCCAAGATTTTGAGACCTTCCAAATCTCTTTCTGGCCCTTTAAAAAGTAAATATAAAACTTTGAAGGTGGATTCCTGTCCTCACAGCTGTGGCTTACTCACTCCACTGACCCCTGCAACTGATTCTATCTGTCTTGAATGATGACTTGGAAGTGAAGTTCAGCCACCTCCTCTGATTAATTCCCTGCTGCAACCACACTCTATTCAAATTACTGCATAGCTGAGAAGAAGAAACATGTAACGATTTTATACTAGAAATCAGAGGCTGGAAAATTGCTTTGGAAGGCTGAGAATGCTTTCCTGGACTCTCTGTTTGCAGTAAATATCATTCACATTTAGTAACATAGCGACTTTGGGACCTGAGGATACTGGGAATGTAACTCACAAACTGGACCCAAGAAATTTTTTGTGGTTTTGAATGGCTCATTTTTGCACCAGTCGCTGGTTCACACTTTAAAGCCAGAGTGATGACATCTCCAGGCTCCCTGAGCCTGTGCAACTTGTAAAAGTTTGATGGTTTAAACACAGGACTTCTTAAACAAATTTAATTTGACTCCATTTCAGCAGCAGAGACAACGTAGCACACGTTGAAAAAACGCAGAAGCATAGAAGATGTCCAGTAAGTTGTCTCAGCCTGTGCTGAAAATCCATCAGATCTAAGATGTTGTTGTAGTAGAGACAGACAGAAATGACACACTGAACAATGTAGCAAAAGCTTGGTTTTGTGCTGCATATTCTTCTTTTTTTATACAGTTTTACTGACCTCCTGTGTGACTCCAATTGATTAGTAGCTTTCTTGCCAATTATCCTATTGGTTAGTAAAAGGTATTTTTCTTGTCCATGAAATCTCTCTATTCTTAAGTTGTTTACATATTTTCTTCATTGATTCTCATGGGAGAGATTTAATGTTTATGCAGGTGCTTGTTTTTTTTTTTTTTAACCCAGGAATAGATTGTTATGTTAACGAGCTGTTCACACTAGGATTGTTTTCACATGGGAACTTGCAAAATACTAGCTTTGCTTAGAAGAAATGACAGACACTGATCTAACAGAGCAGGCCTGATTTTATCAGGCCTTTCTTTTATAATTTTTCTACCTTACTGCAGCAGTTAAGTAGTCAAGGATTGCATCAGTCCTTGGGTAGGCACCTCCAAGAAGTGTCCACCTTTTTCAGGATCAGTGAATCCAGTGTGTGGGACTGGGAGTGCAGGGAGCACTGGTTTTGAGTAGCTCATCAGTCTGTGGTCCTGTTCCTCTGCAGCCAGGAGATGAATCTGCCTTCAGAAAAGCTACTTTACAAAAACTCTCAAGGACATAAACTAATGAATAAATTTAGCACTTTTATCCTCAAAGTATACTACTCCTAGCTTTCAAAGCTAGGCACTTTTTAATTTTAGGGGGTTTGTTTTGAACTTCTCTTCTTTCCCTCACCCATTATTTGACATCACATAATCTACAATCAAGTAGTCCTTGCAGTCTCTCACGTTCTTTCAGATCTGTGCACTCCCCCACATCTTGGTATGCTTCCCCCACCTCATGTCTATCTATTTAAATAAAACAAAGGAAAATTGGCTTTCTCACAGGAAAATGGCAAACTTGGGCAGACAGCTTGGACAAAGACAAAATTTGTGTGAATGAGTTTGGAAAAGCCCTGCAGTGTCATGGAGAAGGTCAGGCAGGGGAGAAAGGAGTAATCTATGCCCAAGGACTGGCATCAGCAGAACAGATTATCCATTTCCAATTTAGACATTTCTGTACTGAAAGTGCTGATGGTTGGTCACGTGGATATTCCCAACATCTTCATCTGGACTGTCAGTAAAAGATATAATCACTCACGTAAGGAAGGACGTCCTAAGAGAAGCTCTGAGGCTGTGCATCTCTCCAGCTCCAGTGTTAGCTACCCTTGTGATATCTTTGTATTGCATTACATTTAAAAAAAAAAGAATTTTTTTCTGTTTAGTACAGAATTTTAATCTGCTTCTTGCTGGGAATTACACTGCCTGCAGAATCCCTTTTCATTCCGTGTCCCAAGACTATTTAGTGATGTTGATGTGCCTTATTGAATAGCAGCTTTGTTCCAAAGGCTTCACTTTGGAAGAGTATGAAATGATCTCTCCTATTCATTTGTAAAACAGTTTCAGATGAGAGTTATTGTATGTGGTTAGTCTTATTGTTGATTTTCAAATCTGAATACCAATTGTCTACAAAGGATGTACATTTTCTTGGTTTCTAGCCTGCTTGCCCACATACCTTACCCAGTAGTTTTTGAAGCTCTTGCATTCTTGTTATAATTCAGGGAGCTGAAAGATCTTGAATTCCCAGTATCCTTGTGATGCTGGGAGTGGGGTGAGGGGACAGATACAAGCAGTACTGGTAGGAAAGCAAGAACTCTGCCCCTTGCCCATTCACAGAGGGCAGCCATGGGGCGCCTTAGTCTTGCCAGGCCTTAAACACAGAGTTGCCAGGCAGGAGTGGACACGTAGAGGCTGCAAAAAAAGCTGTGCTTGGGAACATGGGAGTGCTATAATAGATGTGGGGGCTGATTGCAAGTATTTGTGTCTTTATCTGTCCCACTGCTCATGAAATACTGCCTGTCCACATTCAGTTTGAATGTATTTCAGGTGGTGCTTAGTAAGTTTATAACATTTTATGCCTGGATATGTAGAAAATGTGGCATTTGGAGCTCCAGTTAAAAGAGAGAAAACAGGGATATAAGTAGGTCAAGAGGACACAGGGAGACTGGTTTTTACTGCTGTGATTTATCTGTGGGGCCAATCTGCTGTTGAAACTTTAAGGACCTCTGCTCTATATGACACCATTCCAGTGACAGAAAAGCAAACAATGCAAAGTGCTTAGTTGTGAGGCAGGGAGAGAGAAGTGGCTCTTTTGCTCACCATCATTGCAGATCAGCCTTATAAATCTAACAAGAAAAAAACCCTTTTTTATGTAGGGCCCTTCTGATATTCATGAACATTACAGATTTTATCACACAAGTGTAGTTTGTGTTAAATGTGCCCCAATGATTATACTTGGCAGGCTTTGGCACATTATTTGAATATTTGTTGATCTTTGCTGCTATATTCCTCAGCTCCGTCTTGGAATGCATGCCCCATATTAGCAGGCAAATGAAATACTTGCTTTAGTCAAGTGTAAACAAATTATTCCTTCCTGACTGTGAAAGCTGTGAAGAAACCTGGGCTGTGGTATGTAATTAAAAATACATGTTTTAGATAAACATAGTGGCTCAGTGTTTTTACTGTGTTCGTCATCTCAAATGTGCCATCTGTGGATGATGGGTGAGGGAGTTATATATAGAAGTAGGCTCACTGTGTACAGGCTTCCTTAATTTTATGGGACTACAAATGCATTGACATTTCCTGGTGGCTTAAAAGAGGCAGCAAATTGCAGTCCCACTTTGCTGGTGTGTGTCCTGTTAACCAATGCCTTAGGAAAAGTGTGATTTTATTTTCAACTTATCACAGGTTAAGAGGAAGAATAAAGGAATAAAGTACCCAAATTTCTCAGAGTCTATGAGCAAAGCCAGAGCAGGAGATTCAGATTGTGAAGAGCTGCATAAAGGTTGTTTGTGCATTTATTGTTCTTTTTTTTTTTTGCTTTATAGAACTAATTCTTTATAAAAAGAGCAAATTTGAAGCACAAAAGATCTTGGCTGTACAGAATGAGAACTCAAGCAGAATTGAATAAGTATTACTCCATAGACCTGGCACTAAAAATTAAATTCAAGTCTTTGGGACAGAGAAAGGGAAAAAAAAAAAAAAAGTACTTCTGATCTTTATACAGGTCAATACATTTCAATGCTGAGGATTCACCGCAAAGTGCAAAGAGAAAAGTGGGCATAAATACCCCTTTGCAGAAATTCTTAAGTCTGGCATTGAGATACCAATTGCACTCAACCAAGTAAAATAAAGCTTGAGAACTATCATAAACAAAATAAAAAAGTTCGAATTCAGACTGAATGATGCTTCCTATTCAATAGGCAGCATTTGTTCACTTGAATGCATTGAATGGGTAATTGACTGGGAGTGTTTGTGATAGGTTATGAGGGGAGTGTTTGTTAGATGGTCTGAAATTACTGCCTTTTATGCACATCAGGGTGTTTAGCATGCCTTTTTTTATCATTCAAGATTTTTGTGTAGATGCTTATATGGCTCTCTTCCTCCTGCTCATGTATCTTGTATTGTGGAATCAACAGCTAAGTGATCAAGAATGAAAAATAATCCCCTCTCCCACAAACTAAAGCATGAAATGAACTAAGTGCTGCTTGCACTGGGTTTTTTTGTCATTTGTGAGCGAGGAGGGGGACTGAATGGATGTAAGAGTGGCTTAGCACACCTCTGGGAATGGCCATTTCTTGTCCTGGCATTGTGAAACAACCAGGAGATGATCTCAGGAACTGTTTGAGATCAGGTATAAACCAGCAGGGTTTATTGTATTAATGGCAAGGTGCCATGTATGTCTGACTTTTGAGGATATTTGTTCAGTTCTGAACACTGTTATAAGTGTAAAAAACGTCACTTGTCTAGGGAGAATAGTTACAATTTCCTTAAAATTTCTTTAAGCTGTCTAGTATTTGCTATAGTTTTAAGTTTTAGCAAGTGTATTTACTATGTCCTATGGCAATGAATTTCTGCCTTTCTGTTTGGTTTCTAAATTTCTGCTGCAAGCAAAATTCCTGCTGGATTCAGTGAAGAGCAAAGAAGCCAACTGGCTGACTGAAAGACTCACAATAAAAATACTATAGAGACTAATCATGGGAGACACTGGACCATTTATCTAGATTTTTATACCTGTGCTGAAGACAACAAATAATTTCCAAAATTAGGACCCATCAGTGAGAAGTTAATGTTTGACATCACCCTTGCTTGTGAAGTTACATATTTTGGGTTTGGATACAGTTTTCAGTCATGCATGTTCTTGATAAAAAACCAAAGTCCTACCTGCTTTTCTAAATTACATGCTCATCCTTGTGGCTCTTTTACCGGTTTTTTAGTTCACAGAGATAAAGTTCACTCCCTTTGAAGGAGACCTATCAAAACAGATGTCAAAACTTTAAGTCCAGTCTGAGGTTTCATTTTTTAATTAATATTAATAGTTGTGAATACTGGTTTTTGCTCTCCTGCTTTTTAGTAATGATGTATTTCTACTCTAAATTCAAGGCAATGACTTAATACCTATCTAGAAATGGCAGGCTGTGAGCTCAGCTGAACTCAGAAAGGTTGGAATTAGGTGGGACCACATCCAGCTTGATGCTGTATCTAAGGTCTCAGATTGCCTTAATACACCTCTAGAGGAAGTTACAGGATTGGGGCTTTTGCATGGAAATAGAAGTAAGGCAATAAATAATAACAGATTTATTAGTTTGTGTTCAGCTACAGCTTAGAGCTATTAAAGATTTATACCACTTGCTATTTTTAAAGCCCTGTACTTAATAACTTGCTGTAAAAATTAAAAAAAAAAACGTTGACTGAAAAGTCTATAAAAATAATATTGGCATGCTAAGGAAATTAAAGTTGTCATTTAAGGGCCAATATGACTGAATATAAAATTTTGAATTATAGCCAAGAAACACTGTTTTTGTTAGCACATCTGTGCCACACGTCTGACTTTGGTCTTGATCTTCCAATTTCCTCCTGTTTCACAGACACTTTCCAACACCTCTGAAGCACTGTAGGGTCAGATGTTTTAGGAGTAGGCTGTGCTGGATTTTCAAGGAAATAGAGCTGTAATTTCCTGCACTGAATTTTTCACCCTTAGTACCTTTTTTTTAGGATTCATAATAGAAAAGAGTTAAAATGCTTCGTTTTGTCTCTCCTGTCTAAAGCCAAAGCAGCAGGTCTCTGTCTCCACTGGTTGGATCTCTCTGCCAGGGGTGACTGACCAGGGGTTGCTGGAGTTTCCACATCTCTGGTTGCACAGTGTGTCCCAAGGGCTTAGCAGTGCAAGATTGATCCCTGCAAGGGATTCAGTTTTCTTCCCTTTAGGCTGCCACCTGTTTGGAGAAAATAACCACATTTTCTTGCCCTAATTTTTTAAGATTTTCCAAGCCTTCTGATGTTTACATTCTTGTAACGAACTTTCGCACACAATTTATGTAAACAACTTATTGGTTTGCATTCTTTTATGGAGGAGGAGAAAATTGATGGACTGTTGGTTTGTCCAGTGTCACTGGAGAGATGTCACCCTCCAATCCATTGTGACTTCTGGAAATCTATAAATGTTGGATTCAGAAATTAAAAAGTCTCTTTTTACCTTGAAAGATCAGCGTGTCCACATCGTGTTATTTTGTGTCCTATAGGGACAATATTTTTTCAGAACTTCTAGGAAATAAATGCTAAAAATGCATCAGTTATTTACCGGACCTGCTTGCCAGCACTGTGTAGAAGCTGGTCTGCAGAAACAAACCCAATGTGTGACCTTCTCTGCTACAGAAGAGGAAGATCCATGCATGCATGGACAAAAGCCACTTCTGGGCAGTCAGTTGTCTGCTGTGGCTCCTGTGACAGCTTTCTAGTTGACAGCTTTTATGAGGAGATTCTTCTGATGGATAAAATAGCAGAATTAGTCTAATTTGGGCTCCTGTGGAGATTTCCTCCCTGTCACCATCTCTTGTGCAATATAACTTTGTCCCCATTTTATGGATGGAGGGGACAAAAAGATATCTGAATTTTGCCTTTTCCAGAAAGCTTTAGCAAGTGCAGTTCCTACAGAAGAGGCAGTGCAGCTGCTTTGTATTTCTGTGTGATTCAGTGATGCATATACACAAAGGGAGCAGCCTTTTGATAATCTGTATTTCAATAACCTGGCTGCAACACACTGATTTAAATTGAGGGAAGAATGGGCTGCGATGCTCAATGATAACAGTTCAATTAGTTTCTGTGCTCTCATCAGAGGCTGTAAATCTTCTGCCATGGCCTCAGTGGTGTGTGCAGCAGCAGGCAAGATTCATCTCAGGTATGGAGGAACAAGAAACTTGGGTTTGCAGGAAGAGAAGGCAGAAAGGATATTGGATGGAAATTGCTTGGCGTGTAGCTGCAAGGGCAAGCACCCACCTGCCTCCTCTCTATTCCTAAACTCTATCCTGAAGAGTTCCTTCATCATTCTTGGGCTCTCCACTTCAGTCCAGAATTTTTGTCATCCTCTGTATTGGAGACTCCTTAACTGATCAGTTTGAATTTCTACACTGAATAGCTGGGCTGCTGGTAAGTGATGTGAGGAAGTCATGCTGTGGGGTCTCCCAACTGCAGCTGTTTTGGAACTGGGAGATCACAGTGGCAAAAGAAACAGACCTGTAAATAATAGTGCAAGATATACACCTAGGCTTAAATGCTGAGAGTGAGTTACAGACACCTGGCTTTCCCTCCTCAGCATGAGTGAATTTGTTTGCTGCACATTTAGAATAAATGATTTAATTATAAAAAGTTAACTATAAGCCTGACTGAGGTCAGGAGCAATACATCTGAGCAACTTATTCAGTACTTCTAAAATATTGATGTCATGATATGTATAATGTAGAAGTTTATGCTTTTTATTTTTCAATTTTCTTGTCCTGAGTCATCATCTTCCACTGCAGTCAGTGCAGAGACAGCAGCAGTTATCAATCAGTGCATTAAGATTCTGGCTCTTTTTTATACTTCCAGAATTAAAGGTCTGTGTTTCACTCACGACTACCTGGCAGCTCTGAGTCATAGGCATGTGGAAGTCCCCCAGGACACCCCACAGATGTTCCCTACAGGTCACACACAGCCAGCTCCAGCCACGTTTCAGCCAGATGGAAAGTCAGGAACTTTGGCCTTGAGCCTCTTCTTAATGTACATTGCTGTTGTTCTGCTCACCAAAATTAGAGTTATGAGGAGAGGGAAAAGCAAAGTGCCAAAACCAATAGTCTAGGTTTTAATTTTAGTAATTGGAATTGACTGTAAAACACAGGGTGGGAGTTTCCTTTTCCTTTTTGCATAATGTTCGCTCTCCTAATGTCATACAGACACCTTTTTCATAATGTCTCTCTTCTCAGCTGAAAAATGTTGAAAAAATTCAGTGGAAAGTATTTCCTCTTTTGTTTCTAATGTGAAAGTAAACCAAAATTCTTTGTCATAATGTTATGCTGCTAGACATACAAATGCCTAGGGGGCACACAGATATTAGGATCAAGGTTGAAGACTCATGAAAAGCTCAGCTGATCAATGATCCTTTTGCCTTCCCTGACTCTTGGTTGAATGTCCCTTCATTTAAAAGTCCCTTGAGATCAAGAGGATAAATACATTTGCATCCAATAACGCTGATGTCTAGTTTTAATATTTATTTCCAGATAAGCATAAAAAACCATAATTTGTTTTTCATTTTGTGCTTACTGAAAAGAGATAAATGTGTACATTTTTATGGAGAGGAAATAGGCAACGTAAAATGCATCTGGAGACAGGCACTTTTATGACATGCAATTAGCATATTTCTGTTTCATTACTTGTGTTATTTTAATTGGTTGTGAAACTGCAGCTCTGAGTTTTTATCATCAGAAAAATCAAGTGGTTGTTTTGCAATTTTAATGAAGTCCAAGAATTTGCATACATAGTTTTGACCAGGAGCACAAATTCAAGTCCAAATCTTTCAGCTCCTTGAGGTTGCCCTATCATGAACTAAAGGGTGACAGCTACTTATTGATCATCACTCCAAGGTCCTGGCTCCTGTGTTTTTCTATTACTGAGCAAAACCCCATCCCAGTTCACAGGCTAAAGACAAGTGTGTAAATGATAATGTTTCTCAGCTCAGAAATTTTGGGCCTTTAAGCACAAGAAAGGCCCCTGTGGTACAAAGAGGTCATGTACTGTAGGAGGCTCCCAAGGGATTTCAAGACATGTTGAAGGCTGATTTTAAAGGCAAGTGCTCTGCATCAGAAATCATCTCACTGTATGAATATGGGTGAAGTGAGGATTGGGTTTGATCTCCCAGAGCAGGATTAGGCAGTGACCTTGTACTTTAGAGACAAAATTATGGCAAGGGAGCCCTTGCTGTAATGAATTCATCTTACACTGCCAGATTTAGTACTCTGGGGCTGAACTAGGTGCATTCTTCAACTCTTCAGGCAAGCAGCTTGACTCTTCCATGCCTGAGATTTCATTTACTTACTTATATTCTTTTTACACTTATTACTACTGTTTTTGCACAGTTATGTACCTGTATGACTAATAAACTCATTAATGAAGATCCTTGCTGCTGTTGCAACACCAAAAATGTTTTACCAGGTGTCTGGACCCACTGGGGGTCCTACAGAGACAGATGAGAGAAAGTACACTAATGCTTTCAGAAATTTTAGGAAATTCTATTCTAGCACCTGCCTTCATTTTTATCTTCTTTTCTTTCATCTCCCAATTTCATTCTGACTTCTTATCTTCACAGCATTTCTGTTCCATTAAGTCTATTGTTTTCTATCTTCTTTTTATTTCTTTTTTCCCCTTTACTTATGCCTCTTTCTCTTATCAGCTCTGATTTTATAATAGTCACAGTTGAGAATTGTCACATAACCAGTATCTTCGCCCTATTTATCTGTGTTACTCCTTTTCTATAAAGGACTGTTCTTGGATTACCCAGCCACCATGCTTGTTTAGTTATAAAAGAAAGGATGGGAGAAATTACATGTGAACTTTTCATTTTTTTCACAACTACTGGAGTTCAGCTCCAGGTTGTGCAGGATGGGATTCACCAGTGGCTGCAAATTCTTCAGTCCCTGTGTCTACAGCCTGCCTCCATTCCCACCCCACTCTCATCTACCTCTACTGCTTCCTTGTCTCTCGGGGCTTTAGCTGGTCACAGTGACCCCGAGATGTGTTAGAAAGTCTCTTTTTCCAGCCTGGTGGTCGAAGAAGGAGTCAGAGCTCTTCATTTCTCGGTCTCAAGGTTGTTTATTGTTTCTTATCTATAAAATATTTTCTCCTGTCTAGACGAGGTCTGCTCAGCAGGACAGTCAGAGGCACTCTGCCTGCCCCCAGGGCTGTGTTATCTTTTTATACTAAGAACTACATGTACAATATTTACAATTACTTTCCAATACCTATCACCTATGTTAGACAGTGAGCTTCTACTCTAAACCAATCTAAAAGTGCCAACATCACAGCAGAAGATGGAGGCATAGAAGGAGAAAGGCTGGACACACCCAGATTCCTCCATCTTGCTCCCTGAACCCCCATTCTAAAACCCCCCCAAAAATCTATTTTTTCACCCCGTGATATATTCACTATCATTCTACTTAAACTTTCTTGCCTAGTAATTCTTCATATAAGGTTGGTAATTATTTTTTCCAAGGGCTCAATCAAAGGCACAGGGGTCTTGGGCTCTGTGCCAAGGTCTCTGAGCCCCCTGGGCAGGGGCTCAAGTCCTCCCGGGCAGCCAGAGGAATTCCCTGGGTTCCGACATTGCCCTCTCCTTCATCTCCCGTTTATGGTTTTCTCCTGTAGTTCCCCATCTCTGTTGTTCAATTCTTCCTTCTCTTCTGCTGCCTTCTGCCTCCTGTTTACAATCCCAATCTCTTCCCAGTTTCTCTGCATCCTTGCCCCTGCAGGCTTCCTCACTGCTGTGCTCCTACTGTTGTACAAGACCTGGGCACCACTGAGGGGGGATTTCTGCTCTCTGGTCTGGGCTCAGCCCAGCATCAAGGTGCACACAGAGCAGAATTTATCCTGCCCTCAGGAGGGCTGCAGCCTGGGCACAGAGGCTCAACTTCCCATGTCTTTCTGCACTCTTCACAGGGAAAAAACGTAATGTAAAGGGAGTGGGAGCTGTACCTCAGTGCAAAACAGCCGTGCAAAATATCTCTGAGGCTCTGCCCCTAACCTCCCTGCATTGTGAAAGAGAGAGAACATGAGAGAACATGGTGAAGAGAAAGCCCTGCTCTGTCCCTGCAGACCCAGGTAAGAACATTTCACTGCAGACAGGGTATCTGAGCTTTTAACAATTTTTGATCATATCTGTGCAGAGAGATTTTTCAAAGCCTGTAACCAAATGTGGAAGAATTTCCTGGGAGCTGTAAGATGAACATCATGTATGGCATATGATGCCATCTGCATAAGAGAGCCAGGGAAAAAAGGGCAGCAGCTCTGCCAAATTTCAAGTGTAATCTTCAAAGGAATTCCCTATGAAATGGTTGTTAGGGCATATTTCAAATGGCCAAACCAAGTAAATTTTCCCCTTCTTGTTCTCTGAAGTAGCCAGGCTATGTTTAGCACTGTTTTCCAAAACTATTTGCCTTTTCTTCTGGCTTCCCTGGGGTTAGGTGAGATTTAAGAAAAGGGTGGACATGGGGCTGCTGGTTTGTGTGACACCTCCATGCCCTTTATAAAATAAAATTTGGTCATTTAGCATTGTTCTTCAAAGACTGTAGATGAAATATCACATGATTAAAGATATAGCAACAATGCCTGAAGGCAAATTTGGGCAATTTTGTCCAAAGTGTCCTGACTGCTCCTCACTTATCAGAAAGAACCATATATGGTAAGGACACTGAGATTGCTGAAAAACAAGATTCTTTTGCCTCATAATCCAGGATTCTGGGCAAATCACTCTACTCTCATCTCAGTGACTAATTTTTATGTGATGTGACACATTTCCTTACTGCTGAATGATGAGGTTGCCTTCATGCAACCACCTGTAGGTAAACAAAGTGACTATTCAACTGCACAATGCACTGAACAGGAGCAGGGAGAACTAAAATTTCATCTTTTCATGCAAAGTACCAGGAAAAGTTTCTGGAAGGGGAATAGGGAACAGCACTCCACTACTCCCCTGCCCTGGAACACACACAGAGCTCCCTGAGAAGGGTAATTTCTCAACATTGTAGGAATATAGAAAGTCAAGTGTTCTTAAAACAGAACACAAGATCAACAGCTTCCACCCCAAAACTATGTCCTGCTGCTTGGTAATGCAGAAGCCTCAGTACCAATCACATTCCTCTGATGCTGCTGGGAGAGGAAGGAGAAGACAGAGCATGGGAATGATGCTCATGTTTGAATTCACTTTCTCCCAAGGAATCTGCCTTTGAAATGGAGCTATTCATGCTCATAGAGATGTTTGAGATGCAGCAAACATGAGAAAAATTGATTTTGGCTCAGTAAATGTTTTTAGTCCATGGTTAGATCTGTCTGTGATAGTAAAATAAAGTGATGTTGCTTCATGAGAGCACTTCTGTGATCTGAATTTAACTTTCACCTAAGCAAATGCAGTTTGAATCAGTTACAAAAATATTGGCTACACAAAATTGCCATAATTTTTCCACAGAAAATATGAGAATTTCATCACCATGAAAAGCCAGTGTTGCAAAGCTATTACAGAAAAATGCTCACAAATGTATTGGGGTCGTGAGAAATGCGTTTATTATTCAGGGGGTTTTACTTTTATTTTAAAATTTCACCTTTTCTCTCAAAGTAATTTTTAAATGCAGTTTTTAAATGCTTTATTCCAGACATTTAAATATTTCATAAGCATATATCTGAGGGGTTTTTAATAGCATTTCTAATTAGCTTTGTCAGAGTGCATTTTGGTAAATATTTAATCAGCTCCTAATAAAATTAATAAGAAATTTTTATTCTCTCCCACTAAGACTACATTAGCTTCAAGAAATAGTTTAATTATGAGGTATTTTAAATAAAATGTGAAATAAGTATAGATTATTGTTATAATTTATGTATGCTGCAGGCTCAGGGACATACATGTAATGTGGGGAACTATGGAAAAGAGTCTTTGAGCCCTCAGCAGAAAGCTATCTAGGAAAAGTGGTGTGGCCTCAGCAGTTGTTGTATTTACATCAAACAGGACAAAAATGTAATCACAACCCGAATACTTCTCTGTAAATTTGATGAAATTACCTGATTTTCAGCCACAAGCAGTTAAACCCATTCTGGTTATTACCACTATTTACAGAGCTTTGCTGTATTTTGAAACTTTGGAAGATTTAGGTATTATGAAAGTATAGATGCCTTGCTTAACAGCATGGAGCAACAGGCCTCCACAATCTCTAAACATTGTCCTCTCTGATCAGATTTGATAAACACTGAGAAGGTTTTAAAAGGGATTACCTTAGGCTGGGGAAGGAGACACACTAAAGAGTCTGACAATTTGTTTTTATGGCTGTGGTAGTTATTAGAAATAGGTGGAATCTGAGTCAGATGGGGGATGAGCCTTGCAAAACAACGGAAAAAGTTGCACGATTCTGATTTCTTCAATTTTAACTGCATTTTCCTCTTCATTTATTTTATACTTTGATGACTACCAGACCTGCTTGGACCTGAATCATTTTAATGATGTTTACAATGATTGTTTCCTACTCTTCTAATATCTCCACCTAAGTCACTAAATTAGAGCAGCACATTCTCACAGGTGTGAACTGAAGAAGAAGAAAACGATTCTGAGCAGGCTCTCATTCCTCAAAAGAAGGCACAGCCCCTCACTTTCCATGGTGAGCACTGTGCAAAGCCTGTTATTGTAGGGAAACAAAAATTACTGTACAACCCATCTTGCATGCAGCTTGTGCCCCATGCCTGAAACTGGACTGAGTGTATATCTACTTGGAAGTAGGTATATTTTTATGGTCTAAAAAATATGCTTCCACTTTGATGTTTTGGCCTATGCAGTGAAATCTCCTAAAATCCAGATGTAGTATATTTTCTGGTGATAACAGTGTAAAAAATACTTAAATGATTTTTTAGAAAATGGAAAGGATGGCTTGATGGCTCTTTACTATGAAGAGTAATTTTACTTCCACTCAGATGGTTCTCTTAATACTATGCAAAGCCAGATTTGTCTAATACAAATTAGCCATTTAAATGAACTGGCTCTTGAAACCTTGTAATTAGTCTGAAAACAAAATTTCCATGGACACCAGGGCTTGTTTCCTTGTTTTGAGCTAAATATTTTCTGATTCAGTCCCATATAAATAAATCATAGATATGTCTTGTCTGAAAACTAATGCTTGCTGAAAATACCTCCGGAAACCCAGGCTGATGGCAGTATAAAGAACAGATTAAATGGTTCTGATTCCATTTAAATTGGAGGCTAGAAATGTGCTTCTCAACCACAAATACCATGGATCTGTCTGCCTTGGTGTCTTTTAGATAAATATATACTTTGTTTTGATCCAGAACGACAATACCCTTTAGTTGGCATTTGGATTTATGATCAAGGAGTATTATAGCGCAGTACATTAATTCTATGCCATGTCTACTTTCTTATAAAGAGTCTCTGATTTTGTTTTATTTGCTTGATTTTGTTTGCTACTTTGCCTGCTTATTTGCAGTGTCCAGAAAACAGAGCAAGAGTGAGTAATTGCTGGACTCTCCCATCCAGGGCCAAGACCTACTGCTGTGCACATTTCTCAGTCTGAAGCATTAATCCTCTTGGGTTTTTGTGATCCACAGGCAGGAGCTCCACCACATAAATCCCTCCATGTGCATTTCCCATCAGCTGGCAAGAGCTGTGCTCAGCTCTTCACAAAAGGACCTCTATTTTTCCTTGAGTACAGTGAAGGGTAAATTGAAATACAAATGTGAAACACCATCCTTGCAGGCCCTCTGCCTTGGGTGCTTTTGGTGGTTAGGCAGCAGTGTGCTGTGGTTTGGATTTAGCAGTCCTCCAGATAAGTTTACTGACCCCTAATATAACTGTATTTTCACTGCTTTTTGAAGAATATTGGTTTGCTTATGTGTTGAGCTCTAATGCCTCTCACTGGACTTCAGTACAAGACTATTCCCGGACTGCAGCCTCTGACTTTTCCAGGGTGAGGAAGGGAGATTTTCCAAGTATCACCACATTCATTACCTGTGATACACACTCTGGTGGGAGCCCTTTAGTTCCTATGTTCAGCTGCAGAGAGGTGTTTTTAAGTAATAAATGTTTCATAAAAATTTCATATGAAAAATATCGGGTGAGGAATTTTGATACAAGATAAGTGGCAGCCATTACATACAGCTGCTACAAACTGCAAAAATCTTTGCCTTACATGACACCTCCCTCTGTGGGAGTTGTCCATAACAAAGTGCTGTTATGCTGCACTGCCCACATCTACAAAGCCTGGGGATGAGCTGAGGCTACAAGTTTTACTTTATCCTTGTTAGGGTGTGACAGGTTGGAGCATGGCTGGTCAGGTTAAACATGCCTGTGGTAGCTTCATATCCTAGCAGGTTTGCAGAGAAACTCAGTATTTTCTTCTGCTCAAGCAAAAAACTAAAACAAAAACAAAGAAATCACTTCTAAACTGACTATTTTTCTAGTTTGCAAGAGAGCAAAAGAGCAAGGGTTTCCTAATTTGTATTGCAGTAGGAGGAATCTGCCCTCCATGTCTTGCTCAAAATCCTTTCTGTCATTACTTTGTGGAAGTGTTTGCCTCCCTTCCCCACAGATATGTGTAATGAAGATGTAAGATAAAGTGGCAGAATGTGTATTTTTATTATTATTATTATTATTATTATTATTCACACACATACATAAGTACCAAAATCAAGAGTAATGATATTACAGTTTCTATTGCTAGAGCAGCCAAATTACACCACCAGCTCTGCCCCTTTCTGTATTTATAGATCTATATTTCAGTGTGTACAGACACACACACACACATACAGTGAGTGATGGTCTGTGCCCTGATGATGGAAAGCAGGCAGTGAGGCTCTGGGAGGAATGTGTCAGGAACAGGATAAACATCATCATCTCTGCTCTACAGTCTCTGTGACCCCAGCTCTGGAGAAGATGTGTGTGGCTTCTAAATCTATCTCAATACATGAAGACACTCAAATATATCCCTAACTTTTAAGGAGCTGATTAAGCCTCACTGCAAATTTTGTTCATTCATACTTAGATGCTTAACTGCTTTTATAAATTATGTTTATAATTATAAATTATAATGCTTTTATCAATTATGTTTATAATTATGTTTATGGCCAAAGCCTGCTGTGAATTTGGGTTCAGACAAGGTCCAGGTTAGACACAAACATTTGCAGGTAGCCTCCAACCACCCTTCCTCTCCATCCTGGTATTTCCCATGACATGAAATATGTGAATGGTCAGTAGGTGCCCAGTGCTTGTTTAGTTCTCTGTGTGCATGACTGCACCCATTGATGTGAGTATTGAATTTACATCTTTCACCAGAGGCAGAGCCTGACTGCCCAGCCACTTCAGAGATCTGCTACAATGCCTTTGTGTTACCTTTTCCTTATCAGCTGACAATTAGCACCTTTTCATGATTAGATGGCAACAATATAGCTGGATGCTCTTACAGAATTTCTTCAAGGGAGACAAAAATAATTTGACAACAAGTTTTTCTTCATTAGTCATGTGTTTCCTCTGGGCTGTTGGAGCTCTGAGGACACAATAAGCCATGATAGCCCTAATCAGTCTCACATGGGATCTCTTCCAAAAGTGGGGCTCATTGATCCAGTGTGGTCAGGATCTGTGAGAGAGAGAGTTTGAGGGAGCAGGACCAGGTTAACAGGCAGAAGAAATCACCAGCTCTCCCAGCATGTCCCCATGCTCCCACCTTCTGTGATGCTGGCAGGGACAATCTATCTGCTATAATTTCTGTGCAAAAAAGGTAATACCAGCTTGTTTCTCACTTTCTATGTCTGTCCCCAGTATCAAGATTAGCTTTAGCACAAAAGTACTGTGCCTTTACTGGGGACTATTTTAAGGATTTTTTTTTTTTGGACTACTTAAATTTCAAAGTTGCCCCTCATCTTCAGCTTTGCCAACACAAGCTGCATTCACTGCAGTGTGATGCTCTACCTTTCATTTTACTCCCTGTGTTGTTAATGAGGACAGACATTAGCAGTCAGCATTGGCTTTTATAATCCTCCAGCTCAGAGCTCATGCTGTGAAATGCTGAGAGTCCCTGGAAGATAGATAGCACCCCTGGCTCCAGAGAGAATCCCCCACCTGGGATAACTGCTCACACTGCTTGAGGACTACTGGTCCCTGCTAGGATAATGCTCCTGGAGAATACCCAGTTCTTCAGCAGATGGAAAAGGCCAAGGAGGACATTACAGATGGTGGAAGTGAAATCTGGAAAAGACATCAAATATGTTCTTTGAAAACAAGGTTTTCTAGTTAATGCTACATATGCAGTGTTCCAGATGTATAATTCTACTTTTCCCTAGGCTATCCACAAAATCTAAAAACAGCAGTTGACTAATCTGCAGCTATTTGGGGGAAATTAGGCTTATAAGTCCTGAACAGATGCACATTATTTTGATAGGTGGGACCTTCATCTGCCAAATAGCTCTGTTTTCCTAATTAATTTTATCCTCTCTGGCTTTTTAAAAAAAGTTATGAAAGGAAGGCTTCATGGTAGTAACTAAGTCTGACCTGAGCATAGGCAGGCACCAAACAAGATTTCTACCTGTCACCTTGATGTCATTGCAAACTTTTTTCACTCTCACCTGTGTTATTGCTGTGCCGGTTTCTAAAACTACTCACATAATGAAAGTTCCCCAAGAGATGCATATTAAACCAGGCACATTTAAATCAATAAGTGGATGGAATTAGCAAGGCTGAATAGTCCCTACATGGATTTAAATGTGCTTCTGTCTTCAGCTCTTTGTACAAAGGCTGGAAATGGTGTTTTTTTCCTATTCTGTAGGCAGTACCAGGGCCATCCCCTCTGTGGGAGAGTTTGTACTGGGGAGATTTCATCTTTTACAAAAGCTCCTGGACTTCTTGTGTACAGAGCTGGGCTCTGCAGATTCCATACAGTTTACTTCACATTGCTTCTTACTACTGGCAACGACTAGAATAAATGTCTTCTGTCAGATTTAAATTAAAGAAATTCTGGAAGCACTTACTCTGGAAGTAAATTTAGACTAGTTGGTTCAAGCATGACTTTAGTGACCTCCAAAAGTGCAAGAGAATGAGAAAGATCTTGGCTATTACAAAAAGTATACAGAAGAACAAACAATGGAATGCTTTTCTATCCCAGAAACATTCTAAATTGCACTGCAGCCATATCCTTTCACCCTGCTAAGTGCTTTATGTACTCTATATTCCCCAAGCAATATTATAAGGTATAAAAATGTTTTCTAAAGATATGTAAACAAGCAATATAGATTTTAGAGGGTATTGCACAGCCCAAGAGGGGGAAAGAAATTATAGTACCTTATTTTGAAATTAAAGGTAATCAGATCAACAGATATGAAACCTATCTGTTTGCAGCTTTCATTATATTGTTAGCACTTAAAGAAAAAGGAAGAAAGAGATAAGATAAATGTATATTAGTATTATTAGAGTATATTAGTTAGGGAAAACAATGTGTGTGCTGGAGGAATGAAATTACTCAGTATAAAAATATAAAATACTATTTGATTTTCACATGAAAATATGATGCATTTCAAGGCACTGCAGAAGCAGGACCATTTGTTAGGAAAAGAAGGGTCTCAGGAAACAAAGAAATTTCATTTAAAATCCAATCCAAGTCAGTACATGGAGTATGGTGGAGGTGTCAGTCACAGCCCATTGCAGTATGAAATAAAGTCCTGTCTTTGATGGACCTATTAAACACTTTGTTAGATCTACTATCAAACACTACCATTTACAAACTTTTTCCCTCCCTAACAAGCTAATGTTTGAACTTGTCTAATAAACAGTGGGCAATACTCACTATTTCCATCAGGTTTAGGGTACTGTTATTTTCTAACAATCAAGGTTGTCTTAATCCCTTCTTGATTATACTGTGGGTTACCACTGGAGCAGTCCACTTGAGTGATGCCATAGGATTTATACTAAAAGCAAACTCTGGCAGTGTCATATTTGGCATTATGAGGACAAGCTGTACCCAGACAGGACAAACCTGTGCTGTTGGGAATGCAGTAGCTCCATGGGATGGAGCTGCAGCTGTTGATAAATTACCTGTCTGGATTTTTTTGTCCTTTGGCCTCAGTATCATGGAATGAATACATACCAAATTGTGTGAATGGAGAGGATGTGTAGAACAAGCAAAGAACCACCTACCCAGCAAAGTCACCACATACAGAAGTCATCACACTTAGTATTTGGAGATGTATCAAAAAAAAAAAAAAAAGGAAAAGACTAAAACCACAGGACAGAGAGACAGAGAGAAATGGTGCTTTTAAAAATCTGTCCAGTAGTTAGCATTCTGTGAACTGTTTGCTTGAAAACTCTGCCAAAGAGATGTGAGCACAGAAGTGAGCAGTGTGTTGCTCTTTCAAGAACAAATCCAGTGCCTGGCATTGTGGCTCAAGTAGAAAGGGAGAAGGAACCCACTCATGAACTGGTTAGCTTGTCATTTTTCAGCTGTTCAGGGGTGACAGCATCCAGGAAAACTGAATGCATAATTACCAAAATGGGAATGGGTGGAGCATAGAAATACAATAGCAAGTGTTTCCCAGAAAGGCAGTGAAAGTGTGATACAGGGAATGAGCTGTTCTGTCTATCAAGGGAGATGAACATTAATCAAAGACCTTTGCATTACCCATCCATGTGAGCACTCCTCAAACCCCAGTGAAGCTACAGAGGGATTTTCCCACCAGCAAAAGAAGCAGCAGAGCTACACTAATATTTAGAAGTTTGGTGGAAGCTGAGTGCCCAACTCACTTTGCCACTGGTGAAGTTTTACATCTGTTTTGAGGAAAAATGGAAAAGGTAACTTTATGACACAATAGCTAATAGAGTTAAGGCATGTGGCATGGCACAGACAGTGGGGACAGCTTTTACATGAGCTTTACAGGATAGATTTCTCCCATGATGAATAAGACATGGAAGCTACAAGCCCAAGTACTACTCTGAAAAATGTTGTGGACTTTTCTTCAAGTCATGTAATTAGAATCATTGATTCATGGAATGGTTTGGGTTGGAAAGGACCTTAAGGAATATCTTTTTCCAACTTCCCTGCCCTGGGCAGGGACACCTTTCACTAGATCGGGTTGCTCAGAGCTGCATTCAGCCAAGTCTTGAATTTCCAGGGATGAGACATCCAGAACCCCTCTGGGCAACCTGTTCCAGTGCCTCACCACCCTCAAATTAAAGACTTTTTTCCTCCTATCTAATCTAAACCTGCCCTATTTCAGTTTGAAGCCATTTCCCCTTGTCCTGTCCCTACTTGCTCTTGTAAAAAATCTCTCTCCATCTTTCTTGTCAGTTCCCCTCAGGTACCACTTGAAGAGATGATCTGAAAAAATAAACCATAACTTGGCAGTGCCATTTTCACAAGGTATCAGGAACTCCAACAGCTGGGAATGGTGAGGGAGGAAAGGGGCAGGGAAATTTAAAATCCCATCCCTGAAGAGCAGCTGAAGCCAAAAGGAGTATTTGTAAATAGACTCCCCAATATTACAGTAATGTGGCACAGAGCTACCAGGAAACAAGGCATATGTTCTCCCAGAACAAGATATAATCTTATTAGTAAATTACAGGGACATGGTCAGAAAAGAAAAAAAACAAAAAGGGACTTTCTTAAACTGCCCAGTATGACTTTAAACAGACAGTGATGACTCAATGTCTCCTCTGGTAAAAAGGTAAAACACCTTGTTTGTAATTCCAATAGGAAATGTAAAATGATTCCAGTTGTCCCCCAGGTCACATCCATCCTTCCTCATCTCTTTTGCACCCTCTCTGTTCTTTCAGGGTTGCTGGCTTTGTCATCATGCTGCACTAAGCTCTTTTTACACCTTCCTGTACTAACTTTTGAACTTGTTTTGAAAAGCAAGCCCTTCCTGAGAGAACAGGCTGCTGTTGCCAGGAGCTCTGCTCCATACCAACATCTTGTTCTTTTTTCATATAGCCACTCCACATCCTTATTCCTTCAGAGGCTTTGGAGGAAGGTTGTTTGATGGAGCTGGAAAAAAGATTGCATTTTCCCTCCCAACTGTTCTTCATTTCGAGTTGCTTCTTTTCCACTAGGTGCCACTGAAGGCTAGGGGAGCAAATAAACCTTCTGAAGAGAATCTGCCTTGCCTGAAAATCCAGAGCTCCCGAGTTTCCTGGTAACTTGGGACTGGAGTTCTAAAGTGATTTAAAGCTTGTGGAAGTTGAATTCCTGATTATAGCCTGTAATGTTGAAGATTGTACTTTTCTGTGCTGATCCCTGGAAGATGCAGTCCTTGGAGGCACATAATAAATGCATCAGAAATCCATATGGGAATTAGACATTAGCAACTTTGTGACCATCCCTTTGTGTGTTGGTGGGGCTGCTGCTCAGGCCCTGGCCAGCTGGACATGGCTCACAGTGCCTGGAGATGGCTTACAGTGCCTTAGTATCATGGAGCACTAGAAGGGATAAGGGTACCTCTGGCTCTTCCTTCTCCTGATCCAGCACTGCCTGTAAGAGCCAAACCTGCCACTCTTTAAATTAGCAGCAGGTTTGTGTTGCACTGTGGAGCAGAGAATGGCCATGAGAATTTGCTAGAAATTTTAATATCTATACATCATCTTTTAACACATCACCGATGATGGGCAGAAAAGTTTATGGAATTTTACATGATGAGTAAAATTCAAGTGTTGAAGTAAATCTATTTTTAAATGATAGCAGTATAAAAACACTGACATTGATTCAGATTTAATTTCTCAAGTCTGACAGCTACAGAAAGGCCCATCAAACTTTTGTTTCAAATTCCCTCACTCCTCCTAAAGAAAATTTTACTACATTCAGAGTACTCAAACCCAAGATTTATAGCAATCTAAAGTTATGCAGTAAGGGAGGTATAGAGGTATGTAAAATTGGTATATAATCTGAAGTTTGGTATTCAGAAATACCTTCCAAATAGAAGACTACTTCACTTGTGAATGTGAGGAGAGTAAATGAAGTTACCTTTGGAGTAAATGCAGTATTTTCTCACTTGCCTGGTGTATGCTATTTGTGGTCCTCTGTGGGTCAATAGATGCACTCACAAGGTAACAAGCAGAATAAGCCAAAGGAATGACAGAATTTAGCAGCAGAATTCCCCACCTTCCTATCATCCTGTAGTTACAAATTGACCAGCCAAGCTCAATCCCCTGTTTTAAATCCTCTTTGGAAGTGGAGACTGGGTACAGAGACATTCACAAAATGGCTCTGTCCACTCTGTTTGAGATCAGACTGCCTGAGGACAGCCTGGAAATGGAAGTGCAATTACTCTTCTGAGAACCTGACATCTCCTGTGTGTTTGTCTCCTGTAGCTGTTATTGTCCTCTTAGGAGAAGTCATGCAGCATCCTAGGAGGTATTGCCACAAATACAACTTCACTGGCAAGCCTGAAATTTTAAGGAAGGATTAAAAAGGAAAAGAAAGCCCCACAGTCCCAGATAGGTCAGTGGATATAATGCTGGATATACAGCACGTGGTTTTCATTTACCTTTGAGAAATCACTGTGCCTCTCTGTTCCTCTGATTCTCTCTGTATGAGGTACTGCTAATATTTTTTTTTCTACCTTTATTCAGTGTTTTATGGCCCACAAGTAAAAAGTGCTCTATGACAACTCTGTCAGCATTGTCACAGTCATTGTAATCTAAGGGGAAAATCTAAGGCTTGCTAATGAGTTTGTGAAACTAAAAACTTGCTTATCTTATTCACATTTAATTCCACAGCTACACAAAAATGTTGACTTTTCATGATAATTGAAAAAACCCAAAACCACCAAGCAAAAATAAAATGAAATTCAACACTTTCAATGCTAGATTTTTGTATATTCACTGTGCAGCATCACAAATTACTTTCCTTTTCCTCTCACCAGATCTCTCAGTAGATCCTAAGCATGGACTGTTCCTTACAACAGTTTCCATTTCCCATGTCCCTTAACATATTAGCTTCATCCCCAAAGAAGAGGGTGCCAAGAGCTATATCCTATTAGCTTGCTGAATATAATTTCTGTTGATACATGGGTTCTCAGTGGTGTAAAAATCATAGTGGGACAAAGAGGAATCAAAATTACTTAGATATCATACCTCACCTCCTGTGGTTCCTCCTCACCTCCTGCAGGAAACAGTGCACACCTTTTTTAGTATGCTGTTAGTTCACATTCAGAGTTGAAAAAATCAGCTGAAGGCACAGTGCTGGACTGTATCATTTGTGATAGAGCTGTGTTTGGGTGGAACAAGGATGTATAGATTTATTTAGTTTGACACTGTACCCAACAGCTTGCCCTCACAGTCTTTGTGAGCTGTCAGCTCTTCCCATCCATCAACCTTAACAGCATTCTGTTCCAGCAGTGTTATTATCTGTTTTATCTTCCTTTCTGTTGCACCTGGCAGACGAATGATGCTTTTTGATGGATTTTCACTTACCTCTATTGTTTTCCTTCCTGTCCCTTTTAAATAAATATCCTATTGAGTGCAAACCTGGAAGGATTTCAGAGCAAATTTCACTAGCAGGGATAAACAGAACTTTTTAACATTTATTCTCTTCCAGCATTAATGGGTTTGTGCTTTGTATCAGTGTCTCTGTGTTGATGCCATGTATCTATGACAAGTATACAGTGTGGAGCAAATTCAGAATATCTTGCTTTGTCCATACTGAGCTTTGCAGACAGCATCCTGCTGGAAGGAAAAGAAGCTGTGCAGAACAAAGTTTAGAATGTGTATAGCCATTAAGAACTCGTGGAGACCTAAAAGAGTGTAGAGGAGAAATCCTCAGCTGTGTTGTCAGTACCAAACTGGACTTGTTTTCTGCTCTAGTAGCAGTGGGATCTGTGTCAGTCCTGGGAACAGGTCAGCAAGACCAGGGCAGTGTATGGTCAGAGACTCTCTGTTGGGGAAGATGAAATAGGAAAGCCTTATAAATATGATTGCCTGGCAAAAGATTTTGAAAATATGGAAATATAAGCGAGATTGAAATGAAAGCAAGCTTTCATTTGATTTCATTTCATTTCATGAGATACCTCAGTTACTAAACAACTGGAAAGCAATGGTGTGGCTGGACTGAAGGTAATCCCCTTTGATGAAACAATTCCCTCTTCTTGCAGACAGGTCCAAGGGTCAGAGCAGACCCTACTAGCTTGGCAGAGGGGGTCCAAAGAGTAGTTTTTAGGGTTTAAAATGTAACACAGTATGGTGATGTAATGATTCCTATAGGCTGTATGTAAATGCTATAAAATTTTTATCTTGTACTAAATTGGTTAGTGAAAATTAGAATATTCAACACAGAAGAAGATTTATGGTATTGTAATGGGAACCTTGCTCTCTTATCCTTTCTTTTACTCTCTCATCCTCTTTACCACGCTCTTGCCTTCTCTCTCTTTCCCACTGTCTTTACTTCTCTGGGGCCTGCTCCGAGCTGTGGCTGGCAGCTCCCAGCAGGGCCCTGTCCCCAGGCCCCTTGCAATAAACCCCAAATTCCATGCACAGGGGCTGAAGATAACAGAGTTAGGCTCTCTCAAACACCTCCTGGTAACCAGGGGGAAGCTGTGGCCAGGCTGCACAGAGGCCCCCGTCAGCAGAGCTGATGTTGCGCAGTGCTCACAGTTCAGGAGGCTGCCAGCAGCTGCCCTGCTGCACACAGAGCTCTGCTCTGCTCTGGGCAGCACAGGGAGCTCACTGTGTGCCTGCTGACATCCCTGAGCTGGGCTTGTTCTAGCCACATCCCCGACCCCACAGCCCAAACAGGAAATTTTCAGCCTTCGGGTGCTGCAGCACCTGGCTGGGCTGGGAATGTCTGCATGCCCTGCCTCTCACTGTAAGTCCCTTTTAACCATTCCTGCCTGAGCTTGGTGTCAGGAAAATCCTCAAAAGGGGTTTTACTTGCTGTGGAATAGGTTGTAAGAAGCAAGATTCCCCCAAGAGAGCTCTCATTTTCTAACTTCAGCTTCCCCCTTGGCAAGAAAGAAGTTGGTATCATTTGTTTTCTCTGTAAACACAGAATTAAGCTCTTCTACAGCAGTTCAGGTTTCTGTGGATTTCTGGATCATTTTTTCCCCTTTCATTGTTGTCTAAACAGACTGAAAGGACACAGAAAAAAGAATGCAGCAGATATCCAGTATTTTGTAAGACAGCTTGACATTGCTTAGGCTTTTGCTTCTAGAAGGCTACAAAGGCTGCCCTGAAGCAATTGGGTGGTTTCCAATAAAAAAGGTGGACCTAGGCCCTTTTATCTATGCAGATCACTAGGAGGTACCACACATCCCTTTCATGTTTAATCAATGATCTCTATTGCTTCGTTATATATAAAGCAAAAAGCAAATATTGAAATTGATTGGGTGAAGCACTTAGCCAAGGAGACTTGCCAAGTAATAAACGTGATTTTTCAGAAGACCAAACACCTTTTTTTCCCCATATAATTTCAAATTAATGTTTTTTATCAGTATGAACAATTTCTAATCTTATGAGTGTGTGCAAAGATGACTAGAATAAATAAATGCAGAGATGCAGAGATAAAATTAAATATTGATTGCTGAGCTGACTATAGAAGTTGACTAAGCTAGGTTCTTCATAGATAACTGCTGATTACTCCCTGGTCATCCTTAAATTTCCAACCAAATTTGCTATAATAAGAACACAAAGTGTTAGTGGGTGAGTGGCATATTTATGCTCTCAAAGAACAGAGTCTTGATGTCCATATGAGAGTGAGAGGGGAAAGGTTTCTTTTATTCCCTTTATGTGAGATTCACGCTGATTACAGGTAATGGGGCAAACTCCTCTTTCTTGCAGAGCCCCATTACTCTTTGTCTCCAACCCTGTGAATGCTGCAGCTCAAACATTCAGCACCTGAATGAATGCAGGAGGCCCCAGGCTACAGACATATGTGCCTCATCATGTTCAGAGCCTGTAGGAAGCCAGAAACTGGATTGTGGCATCAAATTTTCTTGTAGTCCTCCATCAGACAAATAGCAGAACAGTCATATTCTATTTGTTATTTAAATCCTGTGTGACATTCAGACCCTAAAGTGGCAATTTTGGGACAAATTTTATTTTTTTCCAGGTGGACAGATAATAGAATCTGGAGAATTGGATCAGTGAAGCTAGGTAAGCAAGAGTTAATTGCATTAATCAGAAAGACAACAGACTCAATAATAATTCTTGCAAAAGCCTGTTGTAAAATCCCTGCAGCTAATTGTATGTTGTTATTATAAACTGCTTGCCAACTTCTAGTTATGACTAATTTCAAGAGGCTCATTTTTATTGCAACTGTGTTTAAATTTATTTATTTATTCAATAGTTGAAATGTTTCAGTTAAAGAATCCTAATTTCAACTGAAAGTATTTCAATCTACTGTCTTCCCTTCTCTGGCATAATTAGAAGAATTAGAAGATGTTGTTGCATCTAACAACAGCAAGGAAGTAAGTTATGTTGAAAATTTCCTGAGGTACAGGAATGACTTCAAAGTGGGTGACAATAAAAATGCACAATACATTCAGAAAGGTTTGTGGTGACAGTTATGCACTTGAAGTATTTATTCCACTGTAGATTGCTGTAGCCAGCCTTGCCTATAAATGCACTCTAGAAAGTGGCATACAAAAAGTTAATAATGGACTATACCTGCAAAGCTGGAGCTGTTTCAATCTGCTGGCTGCACATCAAACACTGTCAACAAGAAGATGTTTGTTAAATAAAAAAGGAAATGGACAGTAAAGTAAGAGCTTTCAGTTGATTTGTGAAACCTTTTCGTTATCTGAGGCAAGAGAAAGTAGGTCACCTGCAGGTAAGTCAATGGTCTATAAAGAAATAAATCTGGTATTGATAGCCCAAAATCAAAGGGAAGGTGGACATCTCTTCAGTGAATAAATACCTTCCTTTTTTGAGTGGTGTAACACTTAACCCTATCAGTTAATTGTTCATCATGCTGCTGAGGACAAACTTTTAAAAAATCACCAGTGATTTGGGGCACTTATTTTTCCAGTTGTTGGACAAAAGGAAGGCAGAGCTTTGAAGGAGAGAATTAAAGTGGGGTGCCTCTGAGGCATTTCCATTTGGGCTGCTCAAAATTCAATATTCCCACACTAAGAGCCAGCTTTGCCAAATTGATGTGATGAGCACCAACACACTCAAAGACTGTTGCTTCAAGTTGCCTTCTATGTCTGGAGGACAGTGTCCTGCCAGCTCTGTGCAGTATTTACTGAGAAAATACTGTTTATTTATGTTCTACACAGCAGATAATGAAATCTGTCTATCTTCATGCTTAATTTTTTTCCAAAAGAATGTGAAATCTGCACCTTAGAATCAAGCAATCAAACAAACAAACAAAAAACCCAAATAAATAAATAGAAGATATATTTTTAGCTTGTTTTGGTGCTAAGAGGCAGTACTTTTCAGCACAGTGGCCATAAATATGCAAATTCTGATTATTAGCTAAATGCATGTTTTTCTACAGACTTAACATAAAATTTGCAAACCCAAAATCATCTGTATTTTGAAAAAAAATTGTAAACCTTCCATAAAAAATGTCATAAATGCTAGTTTATGTCATTAATGATTTCTCTGTTTTGGGCTCCCATGCATGTTACAAAACAGCTGCAGTATGAAGGATGTGAAAATGTCCTTCCAGAGGAAGAGGTGGACACATAGCTGCTGTAGTTTCTCTATTAGTCCCCTGATAAAGAAATGTTACAGCAAAAAAAAAAAATGTTGCTTCTTTCAGTGATGTCACAGTTAAAATCATTCTTCAGAAATACTGTGATTTGACATTATTGGGACAGGAGGTTTTGTTCTTACAAAGGCCCTTTCTTATTCTTGTTCTTTCAGTAGTGATTTTCTTGATTAATTTTTCCTCATGTTGATTATATGGAGTTTGAAAAGCAATAAAAGGACTGATTTTCTCTCTTTGTTAAAGTTTGTTTGCTAACTGCCCACTGATAAGTGGTGAAAATGTCACCAACAGGTATGTGGCAATAGTTTCTTTTTATTTACTTGGTCTGCTTTTATGATTCTTATTTTTTATCTGAGTCTTCTTATTTTGTATTTTATGAACTTGGTGACATGGATTTACTAGTGAAGATTATTTTTCAGCCTGTATCTAACATCAAAAGATGTTCTGAGAAATCATATTACATTTTTTGGCTTATGATTTGTTTATCACATACTTGTATATAAACATGGTCCTGAACCAAAATCAGAGGCAGCCTAACATCTATTTGTGATTAATCTTGCTAATAATCCCCCCAATGAAAATTGCTTTTGGATCTTTCAGCATGATTTGATTTGTCATTACTGTTGCTGTCTCTTCCTTGATCTCCAGAATACGGAACATTGCAGCTTCAGTTCTAAAAAAAGGATTATTTCTTCCTTAATCTCTTGTCAACCTGTCTGTCAGAGGGGCACCTTCTGGCTTCTCCCTAGGGGCACAGGACAGGAATGCTGTAGAGCAGAAACAGGAGAGCCCTTTGTGGCTTCCCAGACCAAGAACCTAATTCAGTTCCGTGCTGTGTTCTGCCTGTTCCTAAATAATATAGCAAGGAAAAATTTCTGGTGGGAGAGTGCCCTGATCTTTCCTCACAGTTCTGGCTCCAGGAGGCTGGAAAGGCAGTAAAAAGCAAGGAAGTTGGTTGCATGGAGTATGAAATAGTATATTACTATAATATTATTGGCAGTATTTCTCTTCACTACTCCTGAAGAGCCTATATAAATGATGAAGAAAAAGATTTTCAAATGGCTCTTCATCCTGAGACCATCAGCAGGAGCTGAGTTTGTGACATCATCACTGAATATATTGTTTATGTGGCTGCACTGGTTAAAGCCATGGAACTGCAAGGTACAGAAGGCACCAGCTTAAAAATGGTGTGAGGGGAATGAAATATGCAACATGCTTGTGAACCTCATTTGCTTCAACAATTTGGAAATCCTGTGGAGGCTGACATGATTTGATTAATTGTGTTTGAGGAGCTCTTGGGACCAGAAGGTTGAAGTTAGGCTTGCTATATCTCAACAAACTAGCACAAACTTGGAATGTGGTTTTTTTGCTCAGTTGCAGTTTTCCTTTAAATTGGAAAAGAAATTGGGATCTCTGAGGTCAGGAAGCCTCACCTCAATCCCTGCAGGAAAAACAGAGCATGTTCTAATGGAGTTTATTTCCAGATATGTGAATGGCCAGAAAGTAATCAGGAGCACTCAGCTCAGCTTTGCCCAGGGCAAATGCTCCTTGCCTGAGCTGGTGAAATGACCCAGCTCTGAAGGTGAAGAGTGTGGTGGGTGTAGTGATTGGGTTGCTCCTTGTCGTGGGTCTAGATGGCACCAGATCATCACTCCCCAGCCCTGTGACATTACCAGGAAATCAGAACTCTCATTCTGAAAGATGAGTAGGTAATCACTTAACTCATCCTCTTCAAAACCTCCACAGCCTTCCCCTGCATCCATCTGAGATCACCAAACCCCCAAAGTACCTGTGCCACTCATGCCAGAAAAGCACTCATTGAGAAGCACAAAGTGTGCCGTGTTTAAACACGGCTTAAACATAACCCTGGAAAGTTCTAGTGAGAACACAAGAGCACATACAGCATCACTGGAAAATCCAGATTCTTTCACTTTCCAAAGCAAATCATCTGAGGCTGCAGATTGTGTTGCTGGTTAAGCCTTGCTGGAATTTTTTTTCCTGGCTGCTTTCCACAGCTGTGGAAAGTTCTCCTGTTTTTTGAACATAGATTTGCTTTGCTACTTCATCCCTGGCTACTTTAAATGGACATTACCTAAAGCTGACTAAACCAGATTTGGCTGGTAAATCTCTTCTAAGCAGCTTGCATTGAAAGCTAATGCACAATTCACAGCATTCTTTACTCCTGGAATTAAGTCACTATATTTGTCATTACTCTGAAATTCTCCTTGGAATTCTGGAGCCTGCCTCAGTTTTGACAAGATTAGGGAAACAGGGGCCCCAGTTTCTGACCATACATATGCATGCAGACTCTCTAGCCCTACTTTCTGCTTTTTCTTTCAGTAAAGTTTGGGCACCTTGCATCTCTTTAGAGATTAGACAGCAAAATGGGTCTTCCAGGAGATAAGGATTTAAAGGTGGGATCAGTTCAGTTCTCCTGTTGGTTGTTGGCAACACCTTGTGAGGAAATTGCTTTTCCCTTTGTACACTGGGCTCAGGACCTTCCCTACCTTGCCACAGGCTGGGGTGGTCCAAAAATGAGACCTGCAGGTCTGTGGGCACCTCCTGTTAGAGAGGGAGGCTGTGCCACAGAGGGATGTGGGTCAGTATCACCAGAATCTTTGGGTTCATGCCATGCACAAGTCATGTCCTGCTGGACTGAAGAAGGTGTAGGTGTATTTCACCAGGTTATTTCTCAAAACACTGAGCAAGAGAGCTGGCAGCATCCCTCAGATCTTTCATCATTCATGAAGAACCCCTGCTGCAATTATGGTGTGTTGAAATGGCCAAGATGCTTGGCTCCCCAAGCCAGTGAAGTCAATGGCATGTGAAAAAAAGATCATGTGTGCTTGGATAAAAGATAGCACAGGTGACCAGAGAACTTTTATGTTCAGGTAAAAGGAAAACATCAATCTAGAGACCACTGCTACTAGTAGTACGACTGCTACTTCTACTACTGGTTTGCCTTAACAGCTGGAAAAAATACTGGGAATTGTGTCTTCCCCTAGGCAATGCATGCATTCCTCTAGTTAACAACTGTCTGCACAAGAAAGTGTTTTACCTCTTCTGCTCTTCAATGGCCCATGTTTTTAAGTCTTTTTTCTCTTCATGCTTCTCATTTCTTTGGTGACTGGCCTTAACCCACAGGCTCCTCTGAAGTAAGATCAGTATTTCAGATTAAAATTGGAAGCACAGGTTAGAATAGGACCTTTGCACCTTGCAATAAATTAAAGCTGTGGCAAAGGCCCAGTTATTCTTTTCTTAAGGTTACTGTCTTGTGTGTGGTCCAGGTTTCATACAGTTCATTCAGCTGTTAGTTTAGCTGCACTACTGGTGTGCAAAAACTCAACAAATCAGGTGGGAAGGGTTTGTCTATTGCACATTTCTCCATCTGGAGTAGCTCTGATACTACAGATTCATGCTCAGCCATTGAAGCCTGGGTCAGATGTCATTTACAAAATAGTTCCTGCACAGGCTACCAGATGAGGGGGAAACATTCCTGTCTGCTGGAGCTTTTTTCCAAGATGCCTTATACAGCAGAGTTTTCAGAAAGAGGGGAGGAGGAGATGCAAGTGTAGTTCTTATTTAAAAGGCAACACTAGTCTCTGTAGCTGAAGACTAAAAAGGTTAGGGCAAGGTACTGAGCACTTGGCAGGCAGATTTATTCAGCAGTCAGGTTCTCTCCTTTGGAGAGGGAGATGTCTCCCTTATTTCTGTCTAGTTAGTCCGAAGCCTTAAAACAGTGCTAGCATTGAGTTCTGGGAGCAGTCCAGTCATCCTAGAGGAAAGTTAATTGTGCTTCAGAGGTAATTTTAGACACCTCAGAAGTTCTTGGTTTGAAAGGCATCAATAGTAACTTGAGCTAGGGTTAGGAAAAGAGGAAAGTTTTATAGCTCCTTTTCCCCTGGGAGCAAAGGACAGGAAAATGTCTTAAACAAAAGACATACAGATATTTCATTAGAAGAACAGAAATTCTCCCTGCCTGAAGAATAACTGTGTCATGGGAAGGTGCTTTGTTCTTGGAACTCTTCTGTATAAAAGTGGGGTCAGAGCTTGTGTCTCTAGATCTACTACTCCTGGCAGGCATTTTTATCTTTGCATTCATTTGCCTTGCTAAATTACTTCATTTCAAATGTATTTTAGGGAAAAGCCATAGTAGGGAAATTCTGCTTTTTGTAAGAAATTTTTCCTAGCTTTGTGCTAAAGCTGATGGATATCACTGCCTATCTTCCTGTAGAAATCTCTTGAGGAAAAAAATTTTAAAAAAAGAAAAGAAAATATTTCTGTCTGACACAGCATTGCAATGTTTGCAACTGTCTGCTTTCAAATAGCTCTTTCTCTCAAGCCCCTGGCTTCTGTGACATTGTTATTGCTTTTATCTAATGCTCTCAGATTCCTGATTGATAATTCATTTCCACATTTTCTTTTGAACCTGCAGTCCTTCAATTTTAGTGCTTTCATTTATTACAAGAGGAGAATTCCAAACACGGAAATTCTCTCTCTTTGCCCAAGGTACAGCAGTGAGGCATCAGATGTTTCTATTGAGTTTCAAGTCTGATTGCTCCATCATGCATGTTAAAAGCTCTAGTAAAAGCAAGCATGCGTACAAATCTGAAGTTATTTGAGTAGAGATTTCTTCCATGAGGCTGTTGGGCTGGGTATAAAAACCCAGGAGGAAAAAGATTCCTGTATTCTTTTTGATCTTTATCGTATTTCAGGGAAGAACTTTTCCATAAGCATTTTTTCACTGGGGGGTGTGTGTGTGGGAATATCTTCTACTAAGTTGAAGACAGTATAGCTTAATTTCAGGGTCACCTGGTGCCACTTGACAGTTGATCCTACTGTTAGAGCAGACCCTCAGTAGCCCACCAAGAATCAACACTTTACAAAGAAAAAAAAAAAAAAGAAATCCAACAGCTTTGAAAGAGGAAAAAGCAATTAAATACTCCTAGCATATGAATAAGTTTTATCATCTTTACAGTTAAAAACTTGCTTGGTTTCATGTCATATGCTTGGGGGTCAGAAGGGGAATCTGAAGTGACTGAGAGGCTGAAAAGATGCTGCCAATTTTATGAAGTGATCAATGGCTTAGATGAAAGCATTCCCTTGCTCATCGCAGCCTGTTCTCTTTGATTAAAATGATAAAGTGAACTGTCTTGCACTGCTAAAAATAAAAAGATGTAACTGGGAGGATGTTCCAGGCAGCACTACCCCAAGCCACATCTGCCTCAAGGATGAGCAGCTGTCAAACAGTGTAATGTGCTGTTTCCTTTGCTCATCTCTACCTCAAATGAGCCTCTGGGCTGCAACTGGTTGTGCTCTATGTGGCAGCAACAAATCTCATCCTAGGGGTTCATATGCCAGGAAGAGGCTTTATTATTCCTCACTGGGATAATAAATCTCTGCTTCTTTTTGTAGTTTTAATTGTTTTCCCGCTACACATTTAATTTTCTTTCTTCTCCCCCCCCCTCCTCCCAATAAGGTGAAGCAGTAGAAATGAAAACCTATGTCCTTTATGCACCTTCCTCCTCAACAGCCTGAGTTCTGAGCATGTATGTGGTCCCTAAATGGATGTTTTTTGATAACCATCTTTGTCCTGATTGTTATCCATAGTGATAAATTTCCCTTGCTATACCCTGGAGGGGTGAGCTATTGGTTAGTATGGGTCTTAAGCTCTGTATCTTTTTTGTGTTATCTCTCTCCCAGTGCTTCCTCTTGAAATGGCAGTGTCTGCCCTTGGGTTTTGCTTCTGTCCACCAATATTTGATCTCTCCCAAGAACATGTATTTTCTGTACATCTGTGTCCACTTTCCTATCAAATCAGATGTTTTTCTTCTGAAGGACTCTGTAGCTGTTTTCCAATATGAGAAGGCCCCTCCTCTGCCATTTGCCTGAGTCTTTCCTCTTGTGGAGAGCTGACTCTTTAAATGTTTGCAGGTCACATTTTTTGTGTCCTTTGTGCAGTTCTTAGAGGCAGCTTTCAATCACTTCATGAAATCCAGTAAGAATCAGCACAGATGTGCTGCCTATGAAATCAAAAGGAAGTACTAGCGAGCAAGAAAAGTATAAACTCAGTTCATGCAAGGGATTGGGAAGATACTATTTCATTTTTCAGTCAGAATCAGCAGTCTTTGAGCATTAGGAAGAATGAATGCTTTCTGTATGAAGATATGAATACATGAACTCATAGAAGAATGTGCTTCATCCTAACCTTAGCTGTTGGCTGTGCCCCCAGAATTAATAGAGTAACTTGCATTGTGTCTATGAAATCTGTCAGCATTGTCATTAAAGGAGAAAGCAGGGAAGAACCTCCATCCTTCTTGTCCTCCACTGCAGGAGTGTTTAGTCCACTTTTAGCATAGTAAGCACAGCCTGTACATCCCATAGTTGAGATAGATCTTATTTAAGTATTGATAATAACATAAAAGGTCCAGACTTTTGTGGCTAATCTGCACTTACTGCTTGTACCTGAAACTACTGGCCCTGTAACAAGTATTTCAGATGTGTAGCTGGAGACAAGGCTGCAATTTCAGGATGAGATCCCTGAAAATCACTGATTCCAAAATGCTTATCAACACATGAATTTCGTGCTAAGCAGAAAATGTTAATGCATGCATCAGAATAAACTTTCAACAAAGATTTATCAAACTGGAAAAAAAAAGTGTCTAAGAGTGCTGCTGTAGCTCAGGCAGGCAAAGTGATATTAGAGTGGGTTTGGTAAAAACGGCTCAATGCTAATAATTAAAAAAAAATACTAGAGAAGAGGAATTGGTCATATTTATAACATAGAGAGATGGGATAAAAACTTTAAATGAAGCTTGCTGTGACACTGTAGCACTTCAAATCATTATTTCCAGCTGAATAAAATCACATAAAAGATAAAAAGTGCAGAAAAATTTGTCAATTTCATAAATAATGACTCCATCTGACATACTTGAGAAGTTAACTGGAAATAGGAGAGAGAAAAGAAAATCTGGATGGAAAAAAACTAGGCAGCACATTAGCTTAAAATTTTGACCAAAGAATCAAGCAGCAAAACCAGAGAACCAATTGCACTTGAAATCACCATTAAAATCAGTCCTGGATTTCAAAATGAAAAGCTTAATAAATCTGTTTGTTGAGAAAATTACATAACAAAAAGAACAATACAGTCAGAAAAATTATCTATTCTAGTTCATCAATTCTTCCAAAGGAAGATAATTTAACCTAACCTTTCCATTTGTGCATCACTTGGGCTAAGTGATCATTTCTTCAAATGGGAAATTCTGGAGTCACAGGTGTACTATGCTGCAGCATGACCAAGTGCACTTTTCCCAATCCTTGGAAACAACTTCAAACACAGCAGCATCATGAGTATCATACTCAAGTGGGAAAGCTGCCTGATTTATTCTCTGAGAAGTGAACTGTGTTGATCACCCTAAAAACTGCTACAAAGAAGAATACTAGAAACTCTATGACCTTGTTAAATCCTTGTTATAAAAGGAAGGATTTAAAAAACTCAAACAAAGCAACAAACAATATGATGCAAACAAATGACTTAGAAAAGGAAAAAAAAAAAAAGAGAATGAAAGCAGTTTGTGTCTTCATCCTGACTCTCATTAGCCTTTATGTGAGTGTCTTTCAGTCAGACAAAACCAAAGGAATAAAGAATGTCTTGTAAGACACAAATGTGTGCCTTGAATTGAAGACCTTATCCCTCCACAATCTGAACTAGACTGTTCTCAAAGAAATTTATACTCACTAAACAAAACCTGCTCTAATAAGCAATGCTATTTTGCAGTCCCAAAGCAGACAATCAAGACCAAAATCTTAATTCTATCTAGAATTGAGCACAGCTTCTGTTCCATAAGCTTCAGCCTCACAGTATATGTGTCTGACTTAGAAGTAACCATCAAAACATGGCAAGAAGAAAAATACACCAACGTATAGATGGGCTCCAGCCCCAGGGAAATAACTCTCTGATATCCAATTCTCCAGCAGAACTGCTTTTGTGACCTTTCTCAAGGTTTTTAGAGCTCCTCTGACAACATAATGGAACTTGGGCAAATTATTTATGGAATTATAGAACCATTTAGGCTGGAAAGGACCTCATGAGGTTTCTAGTCAAACTCCCTGCTCAAAGCAGAGTCAATGCTGAATTTAGACTATGTGACTTATGGGTTCATGGAGGCAGGTCTTGTAAACCTCAAAGGAGAGAGATCCCACAATCACATAGCCTTGCTCCAGTGCTTAATTATGCCCATGGTAATTTTTTTTCATTTTATCTGAACATAATTAACACTGTGTCAATTCATTACCATTTTCTCTGGGTTTTCTGTGCATTTCAGCAAAGAGCTTTGTTCTCTCTTTCTTTATGTTATTGAGTTTACTGGCAGACTGCTATCACTTCTTCCCAAAAATTTCCTTTCTCCACTCTAATGATCTCAGTTCCCCCAGCCTTCCCCACAGGACATGTGCTTCAGTGACACTGGATACCCACTGGCATGGGGTAAACACACACTGCAGCAGCAGCTTCTAGGCAGAGACTACACCATGCTGCTCTATATGGGATGCTCACCACAGCCAAAGAGCAAACATTTCCATTTCCCCACTTCCCAAAATGGTGTAATTCCAAAATAAAGCCCCAACACTTCACACAGCCTCCCACACTTTAGGGCTGGCATATCCTCTGATATCACTACCAATAGTAAATAATGCTAAACAATGTAGACTGGGGTTCAAGAACTGTGATTGTCTGCAGAACACAAATGATATTTTTCCTTACATTGGTCATTCCAACAAACCAGTTTCCATTGCTGGCTTTTTGGAGTGTCTGGCCAGCTCCAGTGGATCCAGAACTGAGGATAACAGTTGAGTGATGCCAAATGGACAGCAGATGTAATTATCAATGTAAATTGGCTTCCTCTGGAATGTCAAGTATCAGGTTGATTTTACTTTGATTTCTAGAATTTTTTCATTTCATAAAATAAATTTTTTTCAGTAATCTCTGTTGCAGGCAAGAGATACTTCCATGTGTTGAAAGACATCCTATTCCTTTCAACCTATGTGTGTTGTGGAATTTTCTTAATGATGAGTGCTCAAACCATGTCTTAGGAACTTGATTTCGAACTGCATAATTCCCTAGAGTTGTAGCCTAACTCCCTTTTAGCAGTTGCAGTGTTCACACAGTTAACCTTGGACTCCAGGTTTGTCTGTTTATGACAGATAAGGGAAGATAAAAGATAATTTAACAATGATTTAAAGCTGTCTTTTAAACCCTCAATAGCAAAACTCAGACACCACCTTTTGTCAAGATGCTTGATCCTCTTGTTAAAATGCTTTGTCACTCTTGTTTTTTCTTAAGAGAGATGAATTGGGAAGGAGTCCTCTAGACCTTTTCTCACAGCAGCTGTTATCACATTTGTCTGCTTGATTACTTACAAGATGTTTTCTCAAGGTTTATTTGCCTTCACTGATCTGTTCATATGAATTTGGCCTCTCAGACTGGCCCAGCTCAATCAGGTCTGATGACAGTGCCAAGTAATATTCCCATTTCTCAAGTGAGCACACTTCCTCAGGAGTGCCAGAGAACCATGATGGAAGTGGCAATCCAGTTCTGGTAAATTGCATGATAAATTTGGGATCCAGTACTTGGGAAGTGACGTCTGAAGCAGAAGCAGAGACCAAGTACAAGAAACACAGTGTAACTCAAGGGAGATATATGGGAGATCCTGGAGCAGCAATATTTGGATGGTTTCATGCCTCCATGCCCATCCCAGAATAAGGCTGTTAACAGCATTCCCCACCATCAACCTCTACTTTTGGACCACCTGGATCAAATAAGAAAAAAATAAACCCCATCATTGTTCCTAGTAAGAGGCTTCTTTTTTTGTTGTATGTGTTAGGGGTAGCATTTGAATAGCAATGGAAGGAATTCTGTGTTTCCCAATTGTGGTGTTCAATTGCATGTCTGCAGGGTTGCATTGTATAGAAAAGCCACCAATGGATAAAATTAAATATTTTTTCTTCATTTTAACACTTGTATTACCTTTATATTATCTTTTAGAAGTTCTTTAAATACTTTCATACTACAAGCCTATTTTGCCATTTTGTTGTTTCAGTATGAGCAGGAAAATGTAATGTGTTAATTTGTACTAGCGATGCCAAGGTACCTGGAAGGTTTCCATGGTCAAAAGGGTAGAAATCAAATTCTACTTGTATTGATTTTGGACTTATTTTTATTCAGTTCTAATCCATCATGGACTTACTTTTTATTTTCTGATCACTGAGTACTGCGAAGGAGAATTCACAAATCCTTTATGGTTATGGTAAGGGCCAAGGTAAACAGACCTGGACTCTACAGCAAAACAATTGGCTCTGAGGAAGCTCAGCCATCATCCTCCTAATACCTGGGATGGGTTTGCTGCCCTCCTGTCCCTCTCAGACAGACTCTGGGATTAGGAGCTCCCAGCCCAGCCCTGTAATTTCAGCAATCAAAGTTCCTTTTAACACTGCAAGCACAGGTCTGTTTATTCCCAAGAGAGTGATGTTATTTTAATAAGAAGAAGCAAGAACTAATGGTCTGAAGTGGTTGTGCACCAAAATGCAGTTTTTTAAAACAGGACTGAGCTGGAGCACAAAATGCTCACAGATCTGGGTGATTGCAGGAGCCTGGCTGTTGAAAGGCACTCCAACATTGAATACAGCAAAGAGTATTAAGCTGATTTTTTTTTCTTTTTTCCCTTTTTCCTTTGATTTTTTAGTTAAATTTCTGTGCCTCTCTTACAACCCTTCTGAGTTTTGTGTGGCCCCAGATGATACAGCTTGCATCAAAAACCACAAAATGTCTTATGTGGGATTATTTTGTCCTTCTTTGATGAACATATTGCAAATATAGCAGTACATTCATTTGAAGGTATTCTTCTCTCCTTCCATAATCACTATAAGAATTTACTCAGTGAGCTACCCTTTTTCATCAAATTATAGGACTGATGAGAGTTATTTATGACAGAAATCAATGTATTCAAACAATGCCTTGATGTGGGTGTCTGCTAATTAAATCTGGATATATTCAAACTGTGATAAGCATAGTCTGTCAATTTAACCCTGATGCCTATTTCCTAGTAAATATTTGTGGCTTTCACTCCTTCATTCAGGACAGCAGGTTTTGTTGGTGAGAGGGAGAATGCAACACACTCTGTTTATTTTAGTTTTAGAGCAGTATGTACACATCAATCTGGATGGCTCTGGCTATTTCACCATATTCTTTGAGTATAAAATCTGATTTGTTTGCTTCATTAGGTAGTCTGATTTTATGCTTAATACCTTGTCATTAATAAAACGAAATTAGATGTGAAAAGTGAATGGAGTTTGGCTAATGAAGTTTTGATACAGTAAAAAAAAGTAGTGGGAAGACCATTACATTTTTTCTTGTGAGGGAAAGCAGATTTCCTTACAGAATTATTTAAGGAAAGCAAGATTTTCTGAAACAGAATGATTTTCTGGATTGGGGCTTTTGTTTGGTTTGGTTGTAAACCAAATAACTCAGGTTTACTTTCAGCTTGTTTGACTCAATCACAGCTTCAGCTTAATCCTAGGTGGCCTTTCAGAAAATGTGCTTCAAGAAAATGCATTCATTTTGTTGGGTGAGTCCATCCACAAGTAGATTTTGTTAATCATCAGGAGCTTGAATCCCAGCTGAGCTTGAATTTTTCTATTTTCAATGTAACATTAAATCAGAGCTTTTTTTTTTTTTTCCTGGTATGTTCTATCCTCCTCTACAGAATTATTTCCATTCACTGACATTGACGTAGCATGTTCTTTTAGACTGAAATATTTGGTTTTCACTGTACATTTGTGCTGCTTTTGGCTGGGATAGTCAGTTTTCTCCATAGTAGTAGTGGTACAGGGCTGTGGTTTGGATTTGTGCTGGGAATGGTGTCAATAATTCAGGGATATTTTCATTGCTGCTGAGCAGAGCTTGCAATGTCTCAAAGCCTTTTCTGCCTCACCCCACACCACCAGCAAGTGGGCTGGAGGTGCACAAGGAGTTGGGAGAGGACACAGTGAGACAGCTGACCCCAATTGGCCAAAGGGACATTGCAGACCATGAGAGATCCTGCTCAGCATATAGAGCTGGGGAGGAAAGAGAAAGTAGGGGGATGTTTGGAGTGATGGAGCTTTTACTTTACCTGTTAAACTCTTTATCCCAGCCCATAAGTTATCTTGCTTTTACTCTTCCAATTCTCTCCTCCCACCAGCAATGAGCCAGTGGCTGTGTGGGGCTTTGCTGCCAGCTGGGGTAAAACTCCAATAGTCCTTTTCACAACTGTGCAAAATATATAAGAAAAAGTAATTAATTGTTACATAAAATTTCTCCAAAGCCACATATGTGGCTAATATTGTAAATGTGAGTCATTACCTTACAGTTTATAGACAGTGTAATGAAATTAAACCAGTATAAAACTAGTATGCTCCTGTCATCAACAGTGAAAAAAAGACAACAAAATCAGTATATTTTTTGCTTTGCAGGGATGTGCATCAAATTTCCAGTGTTAGGGACATTTCTGCTAGCAAAGATTGTGATCTCAGATTCTCTCCTCCTTTAAGAGGTCAATGATAAATGCTCTCATACTCCTGAGTTAAGCCTCTGTCACAAGTCTCTCTTGTATATTCCATTCCTTTATGATTACACTTCATATCTGTGTGGCAGAATCTCCAAAAGTCACCTCAAAAATGGATTTGTATTTTCTTAACACTGCAACAGGTTCAGTATTGAGAAGACAAGAGAGGTTACTGCAGGTCAAACTATCCAGAAAACTTGTCACTGGAATTCACTTCTGACATGAAAGTTTGTTTCACAGCAGAAGAGTAATGGATGAGCAAGAGCATCGAGCTTCTTCCAAAATCTAATTTTAAAAGGGAGAGAAATACTGGTTGTGGAATACTGGTGTATCTAAAGTTGCTTTTCAAAGCACACCAAGGTACCAAATCACAACTTAGAAGGTTCCCCACATCAAGGAGATATGTAAAACAGAATCCAACTGAAGTCACTACTTTTTTGTGGAACTTTGTCATTTTTCCAGCAGCTGGTGCAACACATTGAGTTGCTTTAGTGTAATTAACATCCTTAAAAAGAGCACTTACTACATAAAGATCTAACAAGGATATCAGAGTTCAGAAAACACCAGATGGATTCTGAATCCCTTTGGAAAAACAAGAAAGCAAGCCAATATTGTCAGGGCCATATCCATAGCATAATTGTATCCTGTGAAGTCACTCCAGACCAAATTCACAATGCAATTAATCTGCATGGAGAAACAGTCAGCTTGGATTTAACCAAGTATTAATGTCTTCAGCAACAAACCCAACTTTACTAACAAGCTGATGGTGAAGAATGATCATCAGTTTCCCTGCTTAAATAAACCCTGTGAGGCAAAGCAAATTGCAACATTCTACTGGTCTGAAGCCCAGTTCTCCTTCTGTCTACTTTTATCTCAAAAATATAAGAATTCAAAATAAAAAAAAAAAATCATCCTTTTGATACTGGAAAGCTGCTGAGAAGTCCCTTTGGACTTGCCAGAGACCATCTGTCACCCACACGTGAGTGGCTGTCCCTCAATTTGTGAGGGACGCAAAGCACTCAGCCATGGCCAGCCCCAACTCCTGGCAGGAGGTGACAAACTGCAGAGGGACAATTGGAAGCCCAGGAGCTCAGCTATTGCCCAGGCAGCTCTGGCCACAGGCAGCTGTGGTTCCTGAAGGAGCAGCATGGCAAGGGCTGTGACAGTCACACCAGCATGGCCTGGGGCTTGGTGTGACCTCCCACACTCTTATTGTGCCAAATAAGGAATTCCCTCACCACTTCCCATGGGCAGGCAGCAGTTCAGCCATCCTCAGGAAAGCAGGAGTCCATCATTCATAACGGAGACTGGGGAAGACAAAATCCATCACTGCAAGCATCCTCCTACTTTCTCTTTCCTCCCCAGCTCTATCTGCTGAGCAGGATCTCTTATGGTCTGCAATGTCCCTTTGGCCAATTGGGGTCAGCTGTCCCACTGTGTCCTCTCCCAACTCCTTGTGCACCTCCAGCCAACTTGCTGGTGGTGTGGGGTGAGGCAGAAAAGGCTTTGAGACATTGCAAGCTCTGCTCAGCAGCAATGAAAATATGCCTGAATTATTGACACCATTCCCAGCACAAATCCAAACCACAGCCCTGTACCACCTACTATGGAGAAAACTGACTATCCCAGCCAAAAGCAGCACAAATGTACAGTGAAAACCAAATATTTCAGTCTAAAAGAACATGCTACGTCAATGTCAGTGAACGGAATACTGCAGCAGCTCAGTCTTCCAAGCTGGCCCAAATGCTTCTTTCAGTCCTGTGACTATCTAAGGGCTGGTGCTTGAGTTTATTATATGCAGTTACTTCTTTTCAGTAAGAATCCTGCATGACAGCAGCTGCAGCAGGTCAAAATAAAAACACCAACTAACAGGTTTGGAGCCTATTGTATGTGCAGGGATGCCGCTATGAAGGCAGGAATGATGCATCTGGCTCCATGTTTTCAGAAGGCTAATTTATTACTTTATTATACTATTTTATATTTAAAAATACTATACTATACCAAAGAATTCAGAAAGGATGCTTACAGAAGGCTACAAAGTTAATAATAAAAACTCATTACTTTCTCCAGAGACTCGACACAGTTTGGCCCTGATTGGCCAAGGAGTCAAAACAACTCACATGGGAGTTTAATCAATCACCTGTGGTAAACAATCTCCAAACACATTCCACACGAGCACAACACAGGAGAAGCAAATGAGATAAGAATTGTTTTCCTTTCTCTGAGGCTTCTCAGCTTCCCAGGAGAAAAATTCTGGGCGAAGGGATTTTTTCAGAGAATGTGAATGCCATAGGAGCCCACCCCCTTTCAAAGGGAATTTCAAATCTCATGTCTGGATCTGTAAGCTTATCTATCAGTCACAGAATATTTCTGTCACTTTTGCTATTGCATTTCATTGAGGTTTTTGAAGTGCACTTAAGAAAAATTAACATCTGACTAAAAAACTTGGTGACTGTGGTGTCTTCTGAAATGGTGTGACACAACAAATGAAAATGGATGAACAGTGTTGTTAATGTAAGCTCAGATCTGATAATTAAAACTCCATGGTATGTACAATTCCCTGTTCTAGGGGAGGGAGTGAGGAGGTCTCTCTGTCAGGCTGGTGGCTGCAGACCCCTGCAGTCAGCAATCTGGATGAGGAGATATTTGAAAAAGAGGTGGTGCATCCTTTCAGGTCTTGTTTTATCTCCAGACATGTGGTTATTAGTTAAAAGGTTGTTAGGAAACCATAGAGATGCCAGGCACAGGGCAGGTGCTTCATAGCAGGGCTACAATGTTTTTCAGAAGAGACACTGAGCATTTTAGATTCCCTCCTTTTGCCAGATGGCTGAAATTGTCCTGAATTGTTTTTTGAATCTTCAGGAAAATACATACAAATCTGCTTTTCTACTTCTTTTAAATTATTCATCTGGGAAAACAATGAGTCATATTGGGGCCATCAGCATCAACAAACAAAATAAAAACACAAAATTAATATAGTACTTCTCAGTCTGTCAGGATTCATCTAAGGAACTTAGTGACATGCAGTAATACTAATTCCAAGAGATTCACAGTGCACCAGAAAGGCTGAATAAGTCCATGAAGCTAAGAGTATCCAAAATTGCTATAATAAATATTGTTAAACCTCAGTGTTTTTAGAGACATGTAAAACATCAAGCTTCTGGATGTAAACCATCCACTTGGAATTAGAAACTGGGAAGATACCCAGGGGATAATAAGTCTTATTGTACTTTTTACAGCAGTAATCAAAACATAGAGGCATTGAAACATGGAGACTCCACAGGCTCATGGAAGCAATATGATCATTTAAATTGGCAATCACCCTGTTTCTAAGTGTTCTTATCTCTAAAATGAGCTAAATATGTGCCTGTGGAATTTCATCATTTGCATTGTTGCTCACCAACCTGAAGGAAATGAGAAAATAAAAAAATGCAACACGTTTTTCTCCAAAAAGACATTTGATATTCTAAGAGTACTCTCTGTTTTCATTCCTTCTCTTTTGTTTTACTTTCAAGTTTTAACTAAGCAGCATTCTTTTTCTGGGGTTTATTATTTAAATAAAGAGCCTGAGAGCTGAGATCAAGTAACAAAAATGTCATATCTGAGATTTATAAAGTTATACTGCACCATGTTATTAACTATACAAGTGCCTGAGACAACAACAGATAATTGCAAAAGTGTTTCCTCTTTATATATTATTGATTATAAGTAATTGATACCAGAGCTCAAGATAAAATCAGATAGAAATTCAGTTTGCTATTGAGATCTAAGTATGCCCAAATGTTTACTATGAATTTGTTCTATAACCAAAGTCCTGGTTTAAGAACATTCTTTAATTTTTTTTCCTCTATCCTTTCAATTCACCCAATTATACATTTACTGAGACTAAATTGATGAAAATATGTGACCGTGTCAGAGTGTTTTCTCCAGCACTGTGTGATCTGGGAATTTTGTCTTTTTTTTCAGAAGAAATACCAAAGAGCAGTAAAAGAAAATGAGCAATTACAAACAAATAATTAAACATTACTTCAAGATGAGTGTTTCTGAGAAAACTCAAAAAATATTAGTCACATAACATGCTAGATGTTGCATAAGATCACATTAGGAGCTGTTTTTTCACCTCTCCTTCCCAGTTCACCAGTAAAGAGACAAGACAGAACTCCCATTTATGGATAAAGAAAAGCAGCGTGGAATGCAATACTTCCACTTATTTGTAGAGTTTATGCAATATTCTTCTGGGGAAAAGAAAACAAAATAAAAAAACCAAAATGCTCTGTTTGCATGAGCATCAGATGCTTTAAATTATGGAGAAGCATTTTCTAAATTCCTGTGATTTACATTTTGACCAGTACAGTTAGTTTGAGAAATAAGTACACCATCATCATGAAAATCAACCAGTGCAAGGAATTCATAAACAAGGACAAAAATAAAAGAAAAAAGCAACCAGCAAGTGCAGCATCTTCGCATTGCAAGTCACAGAGATGCTTTTCTTGTGCAGAATGAGCAACAACATATCAGATAGAAATGGGCACCAGGAGTGACAATATTTGGAATTGCCTGGAAGCCAAAGAAAACAAAGACATGGCTCTTGACTTGCATACGAGACCTAACAGGATCCCAGATTTTCTGGCAACCAAAACAGTTCTTGGTTTGGTTTCAGGTCATAGCAGAAAGATGGCAAGGAAGGTTATTTTTGTTCTTTGCTCTGGACAAAATTCTTCTTTATTTGTTTAAAGATGGCTTGGATTTCCACAAGTGCTGAGAAACTTTTTCTAGGACTTAGAAGTAGCTCAAAATACTTTTTACAGGTTCTTGCACAGATACTGTAGCATTGGTTTTGACTTAGCTTAACATTTTAGTTTAATGCTTTAGACTGTAAAATTATTCCTCCTTTATAGTCAGTTTCACTCCCAGCAGTGTTTAGGTGGGAGAAAAAAGCTTCTGGGAGGAAATAGAGAAATCAAGGGGATAAGCTTTAGCAGTAAAATGCTATTAAATAATGGATACCAGGGACAATGTGAAGATTTATTTTCTGCATAGGTATGGAAGGCAATGGATAAAAAAGCACTTACAGGCAAGATAGATAAGCATGCAATTTCAGTTCTGGTAAACCTACACTGTGACAAAAACAAATTGTTTCAAGTTTGCTGTACCTCAGTCTCCAGTTCAGAGCAGCTAGCCAGAGCCTCTTCCCTCTTCCCTCCTAAGAAATCTCACTTCTCCTGAAGGGGTTTCCATGGCTATGTGAAAACACACATATAATTTCTTCTATCAGGTAAAATACCTGGGAAGGCACCTGATGATTATGTATGTGAAGAGGCCATTGATTAAATGTTTATCTCTAAGAAAATATCTGTATGGCCATGCAGAATTTCTGCTCGCTCCAGTCTTTCAGCTGGGGTAAAACCAGCACAAAACCATTGGGCTGCCTTACTGAAAGAACTTCTTGCAGGAATAGCTGGCAATTTTTTTTTTTTTTTTTTTTTTTTGTGTGCATGTTTTGTTTTTATTTTTGTGTATGGTATTTTTGGGGATTTTTGGGGTTTTTTGTTTTTCTTTTTTTTGTTTGTTTTTTGGTTTTTTGACTCTTCTAGCCTTTGCTTTACACTAATTCTTGTCATCCACAGGTGTGAGGGAAAAGAATAAAAATGGAATAAAATTGAGAGTCAGATAAATGAAATTACTTGTCTAAGGATCTTCCCAATGATGCAGCCAGAAAAAGAATCCAAATCCTTGCAGTTATCTGCTGTCCAAAAGTGATTATATGACCACCTGATATTTCTCATTGTGTCATTCTTTTGCCTGGATTTAAGAGAAGTATTCTCTCCTCTGTAATCATTGCCATTTTCCTGCAACGTCTTCTCAAACTCTGTAGTTGAGATCCCAACCTGCCTTTTTTTTCACCTGTCTAGTGAGAGATTCAGCCCAGTAGGATCTGGTCCCATGGAAATCTTCAAAAGAAGCTACTAATTGCATTGTCTGAGTGAATACATGCACTGGCAAATGCTTAAACTAAGATTACACACACAGTCCTATGTTCAGAGCCTCACTGTGCTCTGCAGCCTAATTGAAAAAAATACCCTGAAATTCCCTCTGCAGCCCAGTGAAATCTTTGTGGATCTTTGGCTGTCTGTCAGGTGGACATTAATAGAAAACAAGGCAAATGTGTGAGAGACTGGACATCCCATGGAACATTGTCTCTCTGGTATAAATGAGGCTATAGGATAAAAATTATGGTGTCTGCCTTGATGGCAGGCCCTTTGGATCAGAGGCTTAAAGGAAAGCTGCAAAGCTAGGTGCTTTCAAAAGGTGATTTCCAAAGCAAATCTGTCACAAATGCACTGAAGACTGTGACAAAGTACCTTTTGCTGGATTGAATTTTTGTGCTGTTCAAGGGAAGCAAACAAGTAGTTTCTAAACCTGGCATGTGTTTGTCATCATTGTCTAAAAGGGAGCTTTACTGGTAGGAAGAAGCAGAACTTCACCCCCCTGTCTCTCTAGCATCCTCTAGAAGGGTTGCCCTGCTGGCTTTGGGGCTGAATAGAAGGGGGGCAAAGGGCTGTGATAATGAAATGTCCTTGTCCCCATGGTTAGAAGTGAGTTCATGCACTATTTTGTTTCCAGAGGAAATTCTCCTACTAATATCCTGCTGGCAGATTATCTCCTGATTAGAATTCATTCTGTCCCCTAGAGATGCAATGTTTGTGCTGTGTCCCCATGGGGAATGCAGAAATGCTGCATCAGAAGAGGCTCCTCAAGCAAAGATGTACCAGCTCTGACTGAACTATACAATGCAGGCACCATTCTATTTTCTCTTTGCTGCCTATCTCTTCTCAGAAAACAGCAGCCTACAGCTCTGAGCATCCTTTTGTAAAGACCAGTTTTGTCATTTCTATTGTTAGTGCAATTCTTTTAAGATAAAAAACCCCTTATGATTAAGGACCTTCAATGGCTATGCAGCAGAATTGTGCCCTCTAAATCAACAACTGCTGCTCAGAATATTCTCATCCAGAGAAAAACAAAGCAGAACCCTCCTCCCCCAACTAAATCCCTCACAGGGGAAATAACTTTGGAGTAAATTCATGTGGTGGTGTTTGCAGGGGTCCCAGGACGAGGGAAGAGACGAGAATGTTGACTCCATGTTTCAGAAGGCTTGATTTAGTATTTTATCATATATATTATATTAAAAATATACTAAAAGAATAGAAGAAATTATTTCATCAAAAGGCTAGCTAAGAATAGAAAAAAAATGATAACAAAGGCTTGTGGCTGACCGGGACAGTCCGGACAGCTGGACTGTGATTGGCCATTAATTAGAAACAACCACATGAGACCAATCACAGATGTACCTGTTGCATTTCACAGCAGCAGATAATCATTGTTTACATTTTGTTTCTGAGGCCTCTCAGCTTCTCAGGAGGAAAAATCCTAAGGAAAGGATTTTTCATAAAATATCATGGCTACAAATCCATTTGCAGAATCCCTGCCCTTTTTTTGCCTGGTTCCAGTCCTTGAGTCAAGCTAGCAGTTGAAAAGCAGGTATAACTGTTAAAATATAAAGAAAATGTTTTGTTTTTCTCTGGGGAGACAATGAAATATGGCACCACATTTATTCATGCTGTGCTTCTCAGGCTGGCTTCCTCAGTTCTCTAATCAGGTAGCTCTGGGTGATTTCTTCCACTGATGATTTTTTTTCATCCAACTGTATTAAAAAAACAAAACAAACCAAAACCAAAGATGTTTTACAAATACCTAAAGTTAAAGAACACAAAGATTATTTATTTTCAGGACATATTGACTGGAGTTGACTCAGAATCGTGCAAGTTGTAGGAAGGTCAGGAGAGTATTTCCAAACACTGAGTTCATAAATCCTGGAAAATGTTATTTTTTTTACTAAAAATTCATGCTGAATAGCATTTGTTTTGTTATTTTCTGTTGATCATTAGTGCTCAGCTTTGAAGAATCAAGTCAGGGACACAAACATTAGCAGGCAGCTCAAGCAGCCAAACTTTTAACGTAGGTACAGAAAAAATTGAAATAAACAATGAACTTCTCACAAAACAGCCAGAGATTGAATGCCTTTTTTTCATGCTAAAGTAAACTTAGAAAGGAAACCAAGATTAAAAGCTTGTAAAATAATATTATGCTAACTCCAGGAAGAATATTATTTATAAAGTTTCTGAATAGGTTTGCTTGATGATCCAGTCTACCCATTAGTGTGGCTAGGGTACTCCTAATTGACTCATGATAATTAATTTGTTCTTAAGCATGAATAGTGCTCTGGGTGCTTAGCAAACAATCCAGGTGCCTGTAAAGACAGGAGACTTACTGTGAGGAGACTTATGGTCTAATTATCTAACAGTAATACGTTCCAGGATCACAGTGCCAAAAAAGAGCCATCTTTATCAGGCTCCATTTTAATCTTTCTGTAATAGAAAAAAAATTAGAAAACTCTTTCTGCTTTCTTCATGGCACCACTTTGGGAGCAGCTGAGAGCATTACTAGTCACCCCTCATAGCAATATTTGGTATATTGGAGCAGAGCAGGGAGAGCAAACATTCCCTGCTGCTAATGGGATGTGGTGGTTTGGATGGGATGTGCAGGGGATGTGAGAAATGAAAATTCTGGGATGTGAGCTGAAAAGTATGTCATTCTCTCAAAAGAAGTTGGGGATGTGGAGGGTTTTCTGCAAACTAAACCTCTACAAAGTCTACAGTTGAGAAACCAAAACAAACCAAAAATCCCCATGCATAGGTGTGGCCCTGTTTGGACCACTGCAGTTTTAATTTCCAGCTGGATGTTGTTGCACTGACTTTAGGACACACCTCCTCCTGGTCACTGCAGATTTCACAAGCATGTGGCCCATGTATGGCCATATAGTAAAAATGCTGGGGGACAAATGTGCCATCTGCATAAATTAATCAAGAAGGATATTGTTTATTCATCTGGTGAAGCACAGGGGAGAATTTATCCCTGATATTCTGAGTTACAATGAGTTCATATGTGACATGTATATTTAGAAATCCATCTTTCTGCACTTCAGGCCAAGCCAAAAGAACCTTCCTTTAGCAACATTCCTTACCTTGCAGCCCTGGGTAATCTTTCATGGCCATTTTCTCCAGATGCTGAACTACAGCCTTGTAGCAAAGCATGTTGGCCACAGCTTTTCAAAGGGCTTACTCTGAGAGACAGCCTCAGTGCTTGTGTCACTGTTGTAGAACCCTGATTTGCCACCCAGAGTCTTTGGGAAGAATAGCAGGGGGCTGTCTAAGTCCTCTCCATGGATGTCAGTGGGGTAGAATGGCTCTCCTGAGGAAAGCAAGATGCATTCCAAGATCTGGATTTCCATGTCTTTGTACTTCCGGGGGTTATACCTTCCTTAAATCCATCACCTCTTCCCCTACTAAATAAAACTTCTCTTCCCTCTCTCCCATTCTTGGTAATTTCTTAATCAAATTTTCACTTCTAAGCAGATTAAGCATATTTTATATTAAGAACATAGATCCAAGCATGAGAAGAAACCATGCTAAGGTGAACCCTGAACTTTGCTACTCCCTCCTGAATCAGCGCAGTAGAAGTGCTCAGTGCTGTGTCTATGTGCAATGTAAATGTCCCTCAGCCAGCTGACCTAAAGCTGGCTTGTTTTCAGGTATTCTCATTTTGGGCTGTAAACTCACCTTCTGCTTCACAGCTTGTTAAACTGCTCAAGCAGAGAAAGATCTTCTATATGCCTTCAGGGTGGAACATTATTTACTGTTAGTGGGAAACTGCCAATCAATTCACTTCATTCCCAGAAAACCAACACCCAAACCCTTGTGGCAGCACCTACAGGATCCTCTTGAAGTGCTCAGTTTGCACAGGAATCCTTCTCTCTGGTGGCTGTCTGTGCCCACTGCTTATCTGCAGGTACACACACAGGCACTGGCTGCTGCTTTTCTGTTGTCCCTCATGAGTGAAGAAGCTCAGCTGCAGGAGAAAAACTTGAAAACTCTTGCTTTCTGTTCTTCCAGACAACATGGGTGCAATTGCACCTGGCCTGCTCTGATGTACCACAGTAAGTACTGCATGGTCCTCAACATTTTGCAGTGTCCTGAGATACCAACATCTGAGATACCAACACTCAGATGCTGGATAAAGCATCTTCATCTTTACTTTCCTAACAAACAGAGCATGACATAATGATTTTTATTTATGTAGCTGCATAATTAGAGATATTTACCTGTTAATGTAGAACTTTACAGCTAAAAAAGTGCTCACCTGGACTTTATGAAGCCCCTTTTGGATTAAAGATGTTGCTGAGGCTGTAGTGAGGTCTGACAGGCACGTTGTTTCTTTAGTTCTCAAACACTTTTACCTTGATAAGGATTTTCCAATCAGTGCCTTCCATTATCTTCCAGAAATGTTAATTGAAGACATATTCACATCAAACACTTCTATCTTATCTGAAGGAGGTGTGTGGAACAGAGTTTCAGTATAATAGAAATACTAATATTCTGAGACTGTAATTATATTCACACTTCATGCACTGCTAGAATGACTTGCAAGTTCAAGTTATCAAAGGCAGCAGTTGTGTCTCTGGATTAGTGATGAAGAAACACTTAATATCAGCTAGTAGATGGGAATGTCCCAAAGTTTGGGATGGGGTTTCTATTATTTAGCACTACTTACAAAATATAAAGTCTTACACTTTTCTCAGGAAATTAATATTCATCTAATATGGAGGATAAAATGGTTTTCTCAGGAGTAAGATTCCTTTTCTTAAAAATCAGGAGAAAACCACTTTTTGGACACCTTTTCTACTTCAGAAGGAAAAGAAAATCATGGATAAATTTTTACTCCAATATTGAAGGTCATCTGAATAAAGTTCTTTGGAGAGTTTTTTTGGTTGGTGCTGTTGGGTTCATGGCCACAAGTTCTGAGCCTGCCCAGTCCCCAGCCAGCCTTGCTCATCCTCCTGACCCTCCAGCAGGGCAGGAGGGACCCAGCCCAGACCAGCTGCCACTGCTGGGAGATCTCCTGACTTCTCAGCTCTGAGGTTTGGGCAGCACAGAGCTGCAGAGCACCCATGTACCAGCCTGTGTGACACCATCTTCTGCACTAGTACATGATAAATGTAAAAATGTAAATGATAAATGTTAAAGTAAATGATAGATGGCCTGAATTTCTTGCTTTTTTCATTGGTATCAGACTACATTGAAGTTATTTAGTTTTCTCTATGATGATCATTATTTACTGTCTCACTAGGACAATGAAAATTGCCTGAGTTTCCCTGGACAGAAAGGGAAGTAGGAAAGGTGTTGGGGATGCTCATCCCCATTCTGCTTCACTCTTTTTTCTTCAGATACAGCCAAAGTCTGATCATGTCTAGGAGCCAGAAAGTGATGCAGTGCAAAATTATTTGGAAGATGGGACTGAAAATGCTATTGCTGTTGCAGCTATGATAAATATTCTAACTTAGAAATTGGTATTCCAGTTTCTCCTCTCTACAGAGATCTGAGATGCTTCCAAGGTGCCTTCCTTTGGGATGCAGGACATTGAGAAAGGGACTACAGGGGACTACACAAGACAGAGCCTCTTGTTTTCAGTGGAGAAATAGAGCAACACTAAAGTCTGATAAATAAACTGTCAGTGCACCATTTTAAAAGTTGTTGCCACAAAAGCCATGAAACACATATGAGCAGAATGTCACTGAGGGCTGCACACACAGGGAAGAGTCACAAAACTTCCTTGTTTCCTTCCCCCCAGCAGACTTTGTTGTCTGGACTGCAGATCTGCATTGCGTGAATTTCCTGTGAAGTATGAGTTGTTATCCTACCAAAGAGCGTAGGAATCCCTTTATGACCTTAGTTTTATGAGTGTGACTGTGGAATTTTGGAAAGAGAAAAAATTAAAGTAGATACAGATCTTTGATTTTTCTCCTCATGATTAAATAAGTAAGAGCTGGGAGAAAGTCAGGACTTTCAGAACTCACTTAAAATAAGTTGCTGTTTCAGATGCCACTCAGGAAAAGTAAAGCTGACAGAAACTACTGAAATGAAGCAATTGAGGGAGCTGTACTCATTAGCACTAATAATGAGTAGGATTATGCTTAAAGGTAGTGTTGGACTCACAGAGGTCAGCAGCAGACCTCAGACTAACCTAAGTGGAACAGAATCAAACACATTAGTGATTCCTGCAGTTCTGTGAAATATTTCAAGCAGCAGCAGCAATATCTCTTGATTACTAATTATAAATTATGGACATACAAAACTCTAATTTAAATTGAAGTTGCTCATAGTGAAGTAGGGCTGCATTGATTAATTGATTAATTCAGGACTCCTCCTGCTGGGCAGGTATGACACAACTAGAAGCAAGGCAAACTCCAATGAAATAAGAAATAAATTAAGATTTTCTTTGTTTACTTTTCTGTAAAAAGCTTCCTCTGCAGCTAAAGGATATCGTGTTTTAGGATGGTACCCTTACACTTCTGCAGAAGGATGCCCTGGGTTTGTTTGCTGCTGAAGTCAGTACTTATTGATACACCTGTGTTTGTCATGCACTGCTCTTTTTGTCTGAAGAGATGAGTTCAATAATGTGTGTGGCAAACTGCCTTGAGACTGTTCAGTTGCCATCCTCTTCCCTGAGGATGCCAAAAAGCTGAAGGATTATGTGATGTGTCTGTATTTTTGTTGAGGATAAACCAGCAACAAGCTTGTCCTAACAGTCAAAGGGAACTCAGACACTTCTGGCTTCTGGCAATTGTTGACTTGAATTAGATTCAACTCAGTGGCATGCCCTAAACTCTCTTTGTCTCTTGGACAGTTATTTCATAATTATTTTTAATCCCTTCAAACAAACTTTATTGGGCAGGAAAATACATGTGCTTTTGGGTTGCATAACTCTGAATTGAAATTGTTTAGGATTTTGAAATCAACAAATCATGGACATAGAGTTTTGATAAACACTTAAGGAAGAGATAGACTTTTTAAAAAGAAATTTGCTCCCAAGTCTCTGACTTCAAGAACTTGAGAATTAGTCTAAGCTAATTTCTAAGGTCTAAGGTCCAAAGTAGGAAGCACAACGGCTGCTTTGATTACCAGGATTGCTTTCAAATCCATACTCCCTGCTACAAGAATAGCAGGAGGATGCAGTACAGAGCCAAGAGGTCACTCCTTGGAGAGTGTGCCCTAAAGCCAGCTGAGGAACAGAGAATGGGATGAAGGAGCAGCCCTGCACTGCTGATCTGCAGCTCCCTTTGACACAGCTTTGCTCCGAGGGTGCTTACAGCAATGTCACACACTTGTGAGGATAATGAAGTACTGAAACATGCCTTTGCCTTGATCCATAGCACTTCCTTTTCAACACAGAGGAGAACTTAGGAGGAAAAAAAATTATTTTCTTATCAAACTTTGCCAGTGTTTTTTATTTTCCTCTCAGGCAAAGATGAGGTGGAGTAAAACAGTGGTATTGCCTTTGCTGCTCTCTGCTAATAGAGAGCAGCTTGTATCACCATCATGCTGCTGCTGAAACACAAGATGTGTTGAATTGCAGAAGCAAAATTGTCAGAGAGGCTTCATGTAAGGTCTAAAGCACGATGAAGTATTCTGTGAAGTTCTTTCCAGTTGTTTGTCTAATCTTATAATTTATAGGCAGCTGGCAAACATTTCCATAGTTTTTGCAGTCAGCCAGCTCTGATGCTCCAGAAGTCATAAAGCTCTCAATAATGCTCATTCTGTTACAAATGGGAATAAATTCCTCTAAGTTCATCCTCCAAGAGCCTTCTTGGCTCACAGATCACCATTTATTGTAATATTGTATGTAATTAATTATCATATTGCCTGCAACAGCCCACCTTCTTTTTTTCCTTTATAATCTCACTCCTCTAATTTATTTTTAAACTAAAGTGAATTTGCTGTTATTGAAGTTATATTTTAGAGACCATTTATTCTTATAAGTCTTCTCCAAAATCTTCATTTCCCCCCCAGATATTGACATTTCAATTTTTTCTTTGGAAATCTCAGGCCCTTAAATTTAGACTTTCTTTTTTTAAAAAAAAGAAAAGCTGAGACTGTCAGGAAACCAAACAATTCTAAGGGATTCAACTTCAAGAAAAATGCCAGATATCATGAAGTTAGTGATTAAAATTGCAAAAGCTGGCAGCATGACAATTACAGGTGATGAATATGTATGCCAAGGCTTTCCAGACATAGTAATTAACAGATTGAGGTGCCTGAATGCTGCATGCAACCAATTTAGAAATGAGGGTAACTCTTCAGCTTTAGGCTTTGTTCTGTACTGAACATCCAAACACAGAAGTCACAGCTGAAACCCACAGAAAATTAATGACAGAGCAGACTGGTTTTAGCACCTTCAGCAGGTGTGGGCAATAGCTGCTCATTGGTAACAGGTGCTTCTAATTTAAAAAAGGCATTTTAAGGTGTGGTGTGCAGCGTTGTGGCTCTTCCCAGCATTGTCTCCTTACACCAGAGCAGGCTCGTGGTGGCTACAGGCTGCTGGCCACCTGCATGGGGGTCTCTAAAATTCAATTTAGTTCATGTTGCATGGACTCCTGAGCAGAAGCAGTTCCCCTCCCATCACTGGATATCTGCCCACTGCTTTTAGGTAAGCTGGAAATATGGTTACACCATAGGTATTTTTTTTTTTTTTTGTAGTAAGAAGACAGGACAAAAAGCAAAAGAGAACTGCAATTTTGCTTGCTTCTTTTCCCTTTGCACTTCTGTTGTACCAGAAATGTTAAAGATGCTTTCCTTTCATTTACAAAGTTCAAATACTTTTTTTTTTCTTTCTGACAGTATTCCTAGCAATCATTTGCCTTATCACTTTGCCTCTCTGTGTGTAAAGCCATGGGCTGTGAATTTTTTTTAGTCCTTTTTTGTAGACCTTGCTTGTATCTGCCTTCACAACTTCCACTGTCAAGAAATTCCATAGCCAGTCTGCACAGAAGTGATTATTTGTGAGGCTGCTTAAACAAAGCTGGTAGATTCAGTTTGTCCCCATTGTTATAGTGGATGGTGAATAACAGATCTGCAGGCACCACTCTTCTCTGAAGAAACAGAGATCTTATACTCTGGAACAAATCAAACATTTAGCTTGACACTGTGTCAGGGAATAGAAGCGGAAGAAATAAGAAAAGTGGATTTTGAGGGAGATTCTAGATTAATTAGTGTAAAGCAGGCACAGTTTAAATTCAGACAGATAGGGATTTATGAGTGATAGCAGGAAGCTATTCATAGAATTGTCAAGAGCAAATTATGTCAAACCAATCTAATTTTCTTCTACAATGTGGTTATAAGCCTTGTAGGTGAGAGAGAAACAGAAGATGACATGTGTCTTAAAGCTTTAAGCAAATCTCACATGAATTAAGAGGCAGAAATATGGTTTTGATGAAACTTTTACTGGGTGAGAGTAAAATGGGTGGAAAACCAAAGATATACACAGAATAATGATCAGTGCTGAGCAATGGCAGGAGAGGCAAGGGGCAGACACTGATTACCAAGAAGCTCCCCTTGAACCACCACACTGAGGGAGAGCTTTACTGTGTGGGTTGCCCAGAGAGGCTGTGGACTCTCCCTCACTGGAGACACTTAAGAACCATCTGTGACACAATCCTGTGCAATGTGCTCTGGGATGACCCTGCCTGAACAGGGAGGTTGGACCAGGTGATCCACTGTGGTCCCTTCCAACCTTACCCAATCTGTGTTTCTGGGAAATGTGTGAGGAATCCTCAAAGCTGCAGAGGGTAGTGATTGTGTTGATGGCCAGGCAGGGGACCTGTTGACATTAGTTTCAACTAAAACCAGTTTTCCACAGATGCCCTGCCACCTGCTTCCCACTGACTTCCTGCTTCCAGGATCCAGTGTCACTGGCCACACTGAAATCTGCATCAGAGAGAGCTTTTGCTCTTTGAGACCCACTGCACCCTGCATAAACTGTCCCTTGAGCACAAACTGAGAAAGGATCAGTAATTTTTTTGTTCCTTTCTCTTTGGGTTTGCATTACAGCACTTTAACTGGATCATGCTGCAGGTAACATGGTGTATCCTCAGCCCCATTCTGATTCAGGTTTGTTTTTGGTTTTTTATTGAGGGAGGAGAAGGTGTGTTCTTAATATCAAAATCTTAGAAGTTTAGACTCTGATTATTTTTGGTGAGGAAGATTGATGGTGCAGTTCTGTTTGTCAACTCTCAAATTAGCAGTCTCACAGATCTTTTTCCTTTTGAAGGCACATTAATATAAAGGCGAGAGGAAAACAGAAAAAAAAATCACCCAAACCCTACAGAGTCATATGTTAGTCAGGCAAAGTCACAGAGAAGATTCAAACAGCTTGGTGTGTTTGATTGAAGAAATAAGATATGTAGATGAAAGAAGATCCAGAAGCTTTTGATCCCTTTTATACGTTCTTGCTTGGGGGTTGAGAATTTGGACATAAGAGCATTTCAGTGTACCTCTGCTCCTGCTGCAGAAATTCATTTCTGCTTAAAACAATCAGGGGAAAATGTCATCTGATATTTAGCATGAATATGGAGGCACATTGAATGTGTAAATATGCCAGATAAATGCAAGTTAGATTTTTCATCTGCTCTTCCACCAGAAGTTGCCTGCAACAGTAGTCTAATGCTGTGGACAAATCAAGAAACTCATATTTTTTGTCTATGGCCATTTGATAGTAAACTGAGGTTTGAATGAAAGGTGTCGGCTTTTTTAGCCAAGAATGAAATCCTCCCTGTGTCCTAGGTGGAAAAAAGGAAATCAAATTAACCAGAAAGGTCATATAAAATTCCTCAGGGCCTTAAATTCATCTTCTGTGACACTGGTGCTTTCCTGTATTGGCTGGTAATTTGATAATATTTGCACAATACATGCATCACACTTCATTACATTTTCGCAACAAACACAATAAATTGTGTCTATTTTATGTTTTAAAATGTTCATATATATTTAATAACTGATGTAGGTTTTGGCTAACAGCTTGCAGATGTTGTAAAAAAAAGTAAAAAAATTTGGAAAAAAGTTGTTGTAAAAACATCTTGCAGGAGTTGAAAAGAATAGGGGAAAATATCAATTCTAGAACTCTTGAAAGAGGGAAATAATACTTTATCTCTTGTGTACTCTCACAAGAACTTATCTCAGAATCTCTGAGAATGGAAAAGGTACTCTTGAGTGCTGTCTGTGTCTGAACTGGGTGAGGAAAGGTCTCTAGGGAGAGGACTTGAACATATGTTATTTTAAATATATAAGAGTAACCTGTTTTAGTTTAGAGAAGAGTTAAATTCTCTGATTGTGATCCCCTTTTAAGCAGATCTGTAATGTGCAAACCTGGCCCTGCCCCCAGAACTTTTCCTTTTGGTATATTGTAGCTTATCCTAAAGAAACATTCACTGAATATTGCTGTGGTTTTAGCAGAAAGCAGCTTTCTTTTTCCTTGCTACTCTTTTGCACAGCAGTGGCATAAATCTGTGTGTACCTAGCTTTTCAGATTAACTAACAGCATCTTGGCAAAATCTGTTAAGACATTAACTTGTTTAGGTATTAGTGCTATTATCTATTAATCTGCCCAAGCCCAAAGAAAGTGAGCTGCACAATCTTGAAGATTTATATATTAGGTTCCCTAGGTTGTTCCAATGAAAATTATCATAAATCACAGCCCTTGAGTATTTTCTTAACAATTGTTTAGCCAGTGCACACTAATGAACTCTGCTCATTTATTTACCCAAAATACCTTACCAAGGGAAAAAGGAAGTGGCAGAGACAAAGCATCATGTTTTCAGACCATCCTTAGAGATTTTCCAAAGTGCCAGAAGCTGCAGGTGTTCTTTGCATTAAATTCCATGCAGTTTATCCAAGGGGAATATCATTCTGTATCAATTGAAAAGAGCAAACAAGCCCCAGCCTGGGAATCTTGCCTCTGAGCTAACAATAATTCTTTCCCAGAAGCCCACTAAAGATTCCAGGTATTTTCCATGATTTGTGCACCTTTTTTGGAAACCCACACTTTTAGTCTAGAAAGATTTAAACAAACCACATCTGTGGTGTTAAAAGCATCTCTCCCTGAAAACCCTTCCCTGGCATGCTGAGTGTGCACCCTCCCAGGCATTCCAAAGGATCCCCCTGGGCAGCCTTTGTGCTCCTTTGGCACCTGCCTGCTGCCCCTGGCACGGGGGGTGCCCCCAGCAGCTGTTCCACAGGGATGGGAGAGGTTCCTGCTGCCATTGCCACTCCTGCTGTGCCTCTGTGGCTTTGATATTTCTGCCAAAATTTGCAACGTGCTGGAACCAACTTGGGTAAAACTTAGGGGTAATGGCACCAAAAGTGTAACCAGCACAGTGGGCTGTAACAAAGCAAGAGTGAGCTGTAATGGATATTTACAGAAGGAGAAGTGAGGTACATGATTTTGCTGTTCCCTAATAGTGTCCATCATTTAAAAGCTTGCATTTTATGCAATGACTGGTTTGTGGTTTCCCTCCAGTTGCCTGTTTACTGTAGTGTTTTAGTTTGCTGATCATCCATCAAAAGAAATAACCCCACATCAACTCCCATATGAGGGCCCACGTGTGAAATTACATTTTCTGAAGTGGGTGAAAATAATCCCCTGTTGCTAAATGGCAGACTCCACTTGCCTGCTGACACTGGTATTGAAGAAATAAATAGAAGCAGGCCAGTAAGAATTATAGGTAAGATAATAGGTTTTTCACAGTGCATTATTAAAAGAGATTAGATTGGTTGCTACACAGAACATTATTTCTGTAGCTATACCCTGAGCAGTGTACAAAGTTTAAATTGATTTATCCCGGGAGTATCCAGGAACAGTCACTTCACAGAATTTTTTTCCTTACTTATTAAATGATGCACCTCATAGCACTCATTTGTTGATTTATTATTCTACTTTCCACTGCATGGGGCATAGTGCTATCAAGACTTCAGTAGGTTAGCACCTGTTTGTCCTCCTTGGTTTCCATTGGGTCTTGGTAGTGGGAATCTTTTGGAAGTGTTCTAAATCATGACTGCAGTTTGGGCTGAATATGAGAAATGGATTAAGACAGTGCCATTTGCAGAATAATAGATTCAGAGTATCTTTGAAGATACATGCACTTGAATTCAGTACCTACAGAATGTTTGCTGTGCTAACAAGGTGTGTCCTTGCTTTTTAATTCTCCTGCTTCAGCTCCCAGCTCTCACTACAGCTGCCCAGCAGGAGAGCAGCTTGCCATGACAGTGTCCTGTGCTGTCCTGTCTGCCTTACAAACTCCAGATGAGCAGGATTTGTGTTGGAGTACTTACCTCATGCTTCAGCTCTTGGAAGCACTTTTCCTCTCTTCCCACTTTCCCCCTGCTGCCTCTCACTAATCTCTGCAAGCCTCCTCTAATAGCAGGTGTGGCACATTCTCACAGTGCTGGACTCCTGCTCTTGAAGGGTTTCTGAGCTCTGCTTCTTACAGCTTGATGCAATACAACTGAGCCAGCAGCTCTAATCTACTCCCATACTGAATCTTTCCTAATCTCCTCATTAGGATGCCCCAGTGCTGGCCTGGATGGAGCTCAGAGACAGCAGTACACTTTTGCTGCTGGAGAATACTCACTTTAGAAACTTCTAAAGCCTCTATTTTTTGTATAAACTCAAAGTTTGTGTTTCTTGTGTGGCTGGTGAAAAACAGATCAGGAAATTAAGATCCTGTTTAAAACAGCATGGTGCAACTTTCCATTCCTTCATGTGCTTCTGAAGGAGAATGTCAGCTCTGAGAGTGGAGGCAGTGTTCAGGTTGTGATCCAGCACTGTGAGTAGCTGACATGAGCTGCCTGTAACTTTCCTTGGTTGTCTAAAGCAAGATGTTCAGCTCTGTGGCTTGGGCTGCCCTTTGTTTATGGCTGCTCTGTGTGTTACCATAAAACCACTGCTTGATCCTTGTACTCAGCATCACAGCACAAAGAGGCAGCCAGGATATTTTGGCTGTTGAAACTTGTATTTTAATTTTTAAAGAACATTGATTGCCAGGATTTCAGAGGTGTCAGTGGGTGAAATAATGATCTGAGTGCTGAATAAGTGTGCCCAGGCAGGGAGAGCTGAGGTGAGGGGGACTCAGCAGGAGAGAACTTCCTGTGCTGAGAGAGAAATACCCACAGCCCCACTGTGTGGGATTTCCTGCAGGGGAGGGGATTTAACTCTGTGCTGCCTGATGTTTAATTGAATAATGGAATGTGCTGCTGTGTTTATGTATTTATACACATTTTATAATATAGAACAATAAAGAAATATATGTATTTGCACACTCTTAATATGTATATACCTTTCCACAGTGATAGTAGACTACTTTGTCAAATATATTCCCTAAGCAGAGACAGGCTCCATTTGACTTTGGATGGGGACAGAGGGTTAGGGAGATCCATATGATCATAAATATTTCTTCTGACTATTAGGTAAATGGTTGTCTCCTGTCAGTCTAGTGGGAATATCTAGAGTGATTCCAAAGAGAAGGTCTCAGCTTTTTTTGTGTCTTCTCTCCAGCAGACAAGAACAAGAACTTTGGCAAGAAACAAAGCTCCTTTTGAAAACATTTTGTAGGAACAAAATAAAAAAAAAAAGCTTAGAAAGACATTAAATAATTTAGTGGAGTTAAGAGCTCTGAAATAATCAAAATCATTAGTAATAAATATATCTAGGTTTCTTGACAATGTTTATTTAATGATTTTCAGTATTTGATAAAAATGAATACTGATTAAATAATTAATAGCATTTATTAAGCACACATACTCAGGTTAATTAGATTGTATTATTTGAGTAAGGAATTAGATATTAAAAATTAAAGCCTTCTGCCAATTGCTAGCCTCACAAAGGATCACAGGGAAAGGGCCAGTTCCCCTATCTAAGCAATTCTATTGTTTTGAACACATCTTCAGTCCTAACATGTACAGCCTGAGGGATGGCAGAGAACATAAATGTTCCATCTCCTCTGCAGTGATGTACAAATTGCAATAGATGCTGCCATGGAGTGGAATTAGGTGATAAATAAGACCATACAAACTGAATAATAATAAAAAGCTTGATTTTTTCCCTATCCATACAGAAATGCTGGTTAATTCCTAGAAAAGGTAAAAGGGTAATAATTGGACATTTTTGCTGCTAATGAGTAAATCTTGTAAAGGAGCACTATAATGAAACTTTATCATATAAATAAGTTAGACTATGCAATAGTAATTGAGGGCATTTCCCAGCAGTTTACTGGTACTATTCCCTAAGATGGCCCTGTGTCTTTCCTGTAGACCCCTAGCTCAGCTCTTGGCTGTGGACATACTCTGATGTATTGTAGCATGATGGGACAAGTGCCAGTTGTTTCTTCTGCGGTGTCTGGTGTGAATCTGTCCTCAAAGGAAGAGAAACCAGCTCTGTTTTATGCAGTGGTACAAAAAACCCATCAGGACTGTGCCCTGTACCCCAGGGCTTTCCTTGATGGGTGGTGAGTGGAGCAGGCATTATGCAACATCAGTGCAATGCTTAAAAGACAGCACTTCCCAAGTGGAGCTCCTGTTCCACTGGTAACAGCCAGAATTCCCACTTGGAGCCTCCCCCTAGTTCTTATCCTTCCTATGATTTTAGGTGAAGAAAAGGGTTTTCTACAGGATACTCATTCCCTGGTGTGTCAGGAGTAAATGCAGGGCTATATTCTCATGCAGAGTGTGGTGTCCCTTTGGAATCTGTCTGGGAAACAGCTGAAACCACAGGAACTTGTGAGCTATAGCCATTCAGAAAAAGGTTTAGAGGAAATAGGTTGGGATATGGTAAGGAAGAGTAGAACACACTTCAGCCACAAGCAGCTTCCCCCAGAGCCCCTTCCACGCTTGCTGTACTTAGATGATTAAAAAATAGTCTCTTTCCTCCTGCCAGTTTGACAGCTTTGGGGACTGGGGATTGGGTTTGAACTGATACAGATGTGTGCATCTGGCATCTCACTACTTCTATTTCCTTTGTTCTTAAGGTCTCTGATACCTTCAAAGCCACACCCTTGAGGCAGATCAAATTTTGATGCTTTGTTTTGCAGTGTTTAAATACTGCATATTATTATTCAATACTGGCACCGCAAAGTACATGAAAGTCTTTTTCCAAAATTCATTTAAATGCACTTATGTAGGGAAAATATATGCAATAGAACATGCAAGTCCCAACACTCATGCAGATGGTCTAATGCAGCTCCCAAGGCCATCTAGGTGGATTTTTTAAAATTAAATTAGACCCATGGCATACAACTCAATGTCAAAAATCGAACCTATGCATGCTTACTTTGAGTGAATATTTTTATACACCCCAGCATTTTAGGTGTCCCTCCCTTAACCTGGACAACCTGTGGATATTCATACAGAGAAATATTGACAGATTTGTCAACTGCTATTGCTACAAGCAGTTGACACTGCTCATTCTGTAGTCCTGCTGAATACTCTGCCTTAGCACCTTGAATGATGCAATCACTCTTATCAAAATGATTGCATCATCCTCTCTCAGCACAAGCATCTCCCCTCTCATTCTCTCATGAAAATCTGGACTCTCATGACCTGGAAGAGCTTTACATCATTTAAACTGCAAAGACCACCCCTCCCCACTGGTGTGTGAGTGGGTCTGGCCTTACACAGCCAGTGCCAAGATGCTTTCTTTTGGGATCCCTTTTTAGTAGAAACACTTCAGTAGAGAACAGGAACAGTGTTTTCAGGTCTGCGGGAGTCATGGCCATGGCAGAGACATTGAGACCAGCCTAAACAAAACAAATCCCCATTAGCAGCACACCAGGGTCATGCAGAACTTTGTCCAGCACAGACCCTTCTCAGTCTGAGCCAGGGAGGTTGGATTTTTGCCTTCCCACTTTTCTCTTTTTAACATTTCCACCTCCGTCTCTGCTACATTTCCTTTCTGTCATTATTGACCACCAACTTTCTTAGGGCTATGTTAATAAGAGGGTTGTTTTTCTGACCAGGGTTTATATTTATTCTTATTCTTAGTCTTTTTGGATTGGTTTTTATTATATCACACACACTTGAGGAAAGCAGACCTTGATTAGTTCAAATTGTTTGGCAAATTTAATTTGTTTCAAGTATTTTTGACTGAGTCCCTCTAAACAAAACATGGATGTTTCATTACCTTTTAACTAGCCTACAAAACCCCTTAAATAAATGAAAATTTGCTCAGTGTTACTTTTCTTTCTTTGATGTGTTCAAACTTGTGTTCTTCCAGGTTGTGTGGGGGTTTTTTGTTGTTTTTCTTTTGTTGTTCTGGTAGTGGTTTTGTTTTGAGTTTTAATTATTTGTCATAAACCTGTTCTAACTTTTTAAATAGACTGCTGAAAGTAATTTTTCACATATTTCACTGTGATGGTTCCACAATCATAATCTCACACTTGATTTATGTCACCTAGGTTTGATTAAAAAAAAATTCATGTAATATGGTTTGTTTTTCATATCCTGACTGAATCAGTGTGTCTTGGGAATAAGCCTCCCCTGTGACTGTGAAATACATTTTTATCAGACATACTTATTATCAGTGTTGCTGCTTCTGCAGTTATTGAATTAGAAGCATCCTGAAACTGAATCTAAAAGAGATGGGATCCAGCTAAACAAAGCTGTGTAAAAATCTTAAATATTTGTAATCTGCTGGTTATCTGTTTCAGCAGAACTCATAAATCAGCTCTAAACCAGTTTATTGCCAAAGATAAGCTTGCCTCAATGCAGTTTAAAGATAAGTTTTCTCTTGGTTTCTCCTATGTCCTTGCCTCGTATATAAAGAGTATTGTTGGAATTAGAGATATTCCCCTGTGGAGAAAATTGGCTGCTTGTCATTCATTCCAACTCTGGCTGCTTCATCCTGTCTGATAAATATAAATTTGTATGTGTATATACATATATGAAACAGAGGTACTTATACATGTGTCTGTAATAACAGAAGAATTCCACCTTGAATTAATTGCAAAGATGCTTAATATTTTTTCTTCTACTTTCTTCATATGCTGATTAGAATGTTGACATTTATAGGTCATCTCTTTCATATAGAATGGAATTCTATAGATAGAACAGGTATCAGGTACAACTCAGGAAAGAAAATTCTGAATGTGATCTCTGCTGGGTGGAGTTAATCCTAGGGTCAAGAGAAACTCTATTAATCCCTCATCCCTTCTTCTGTCAACTGTGGTTTTGGGTTAGTTTCTGGTTTTGTTGGGGAATTTTTATGGGGGGAGGCAAAGGATGGGATGGTGGAAAAGGATTCTCTGACTTTTAATACATGAAATTCTAGTAGATTATTCTATTCCTTGAGCCTCATGAAGTTCCGTTTGTGTTAATCCTATTTGCAGGATGCTTAGATACTGTGTATTTCTTTAACAATAGTGTGAATAATTTAAGTCATAATTTATGATTAACTTCAGCATAATTTACAGCATAGAGTTTGCAAAGAAAAATGTTTATGCAAATAATGGAAGCTAGATTTTCAGTAATGCTGATGATAATACATCTTATCTGTGTATAATATACCACAGTATTATAGATAATACTGTGCTCAGGCAAAGTATTCAGCAGGACTACAGAATTCTTGGGGATCATCAAATATCTGTTAGCTATTAAGATTTAGGCAGCATTAATTAGCAGATCCTATGAATCTCAGCTGGAAGCATGATGCAGTCAGTACAAGGTGGCTGCTGGAGTGCAGTGGGAGAGAGGGAGGCATGGAGGGGAAAGCACAGGACACCTGGTTCCTAACCACTTTGTCTGTTCTCTTCACTATTCTAGAAATTACTGCCTTTGGTTAAAAAGCAATCACTTATCAGAGAAAGTTAAAGAAAAGCAAAAAGCTGGGGTGACCACTGACCAGTGGTAATACTGCTCACTGTTGTAAATACAGTGTGGGGAAAGGGAAGGTGCTGCTGCCTCCCATGTTCTGCTCCACAAAAATCCTCCACCTGGTCTTGTATCTGCGGAGTTCCCAGACAAAGGAAGGAATGATGGATCTGACTCCATGTTCTTGAAGGATAATTTATTATTTTATGGTGCTATATTATATTATAGAATGCTGTACTAAACTATACTAAAGAATACAGAAAGGATACTTACAGAAGGCTAAAAAGATAATAATGAAAACTTGTGACTCCTTCCAGAGTCCTGACACAGCTCAGCACTGATTGGTCACTAAGTCAAAGCAATTCACATGAGACCAATGAAACAACCACCTGTTGGATAAATAATCTCCAAACACATTCCAAAGCAGCAAAATACAGGAGAAGCAAATAGGATAATTACTGTTTCTCTTTTTCTCTGAGGCTTCTCAGCTTCCCAGGAGCAAAATCCTGAGTGAAGGGATTTTTCCAGAAAAGATGACAGTGACAACCTGGAGCAGGGAGGAACTCTCAGAGGTTGTGCTCATTCAGATTTGAGGCATTTCCTTTTGATTCTGCCTCTGTGCACATGGATTGAATCTGGCACTTCCAGCCACTGCACCACTATCTATTATTCACACTCAAATATCAGGGAGCTCAAGTGGATCAGGAGTCCTGTGGATTTAGCAAAGTACAAATACAACATGTGCTGCAATCCGTGAAACAAACAGCTGCACTGAGCTGAACAAAATGTGCAAAAGGCAGAGAGACAGGGAAAGGACCTGGAGCCTTTAGTGTGATATCTAGCCATGACTACATTGAGGAATGAAAGGAGAGAAAGAGAGAATTGAAAATAAGGCAAAAAATAGAGCAGAGGAATGGGGAAAGCAGTGTATATTGAGAAGAGATTGGATGTAGGGAACTGAGAATATAAGAAAAAATTTTAGACCTCCAAACTTATTATTATTATTGCTTAGTAGTCTGGAAAGGAAAAAAAAAAAGTGTTATTTGGTTTTAGTGACTCAGAATTTGAAAGGCACACTTGACCCAAATATGGATGTTTCCCATCTGTAAACACAGCACCTTTATTTTGAAGAAATGTCCTGCATTTGGTACATTGAGGTTAAATTGTATTCTTGTGTTCACTTTCAGAAACATTCCTATTCTGTGGCTTGTTTTTGCCATTGTTACTTCACAGCTTTTTTCTAGGATTTTTGTGTAAATGTGTCTTGCACTATCCAATAGTTCCAGCATTTCCTCCTACTCCTTTCTGGAGGGCATTCTCCCCTTTGGAAAACCTTCCACAGCTTCCACAACTTTCTCTCCTTTCACCTACTTAATTAAAGGAGTGACTGTTTTGTGTTTGCTAGTGAATGCAGCACAGCTGAGTCCACACAGAATTTTAACAGACATCTCAGATGTCTCTTCTGTTTGTCATCACATGAAGGTTCTCTGTGTAATATGCATATTTATACATAAATGTCCATAAATTTGCACCTCTGTTCTCTCAGTGTATGGAAATGATGAGTTTTATTCTCTGTGTTGAGACTCAAATGATAGAAGAAATTTTATTTAATTTTTTTGCTAACACCTCTTTTGAAAAAAACACTTTGAAATGTTTGCAGATTCTCTAGATCCTTGCTAAGGTACTTTTGATTTATAATTTCAAATAGAATTCAGAAATGAAAGAGTGCCCCTCCACAGACAGACCTTAGTGAGGCACATTGCCTTTTACATCTTCAAGTAACTTGTCTCTTCCTTGGTCTATCTCTGCTGTTTTATTCCCTTTTATGTTGGTGACCAGTATGGAAAATACTGAGATTCATTACTACTTTTTAAGGAGGAAGGATATAAAAAGAAAAAAGTTTACTAGTTGGCTTACAGTTGAGACCTGACTACTACAGAGTTCTGAGACCTCTATAAAAAAAGAATTAATTTGGTTACCTCATTTGTTTCAAATTTTTTGCGTTTTCATTAAGTGTTGTCAAGCCTTGCACTGGTTTTAGACAACTGAAAATTATGGTTGCAAAGCAAAAAACTATTCAAATAAATCAACATTTCTACTTTGTAGAGAGCACATTCTTTATTTAGTTTAGCAAGGCTGCAGCAGATTATTTATTCTAATACTCTGGTCTCTGTACACTTAAGACAGAATTCCAGACATCACATTAAACCTGCCTCATCATTTTTTTGCAACTGATTTTAATTTTCCATGGCTATTCTAAGGAGTAAAAATACTTTGTTCTTCAGGAATTTTGAACAGAATAGTTGTAATCTATTAGGAAGAAGAAAAAAATGAATCCTACTTTTATATATATTATGTTCCAAAGAAGATGTATTCCCTTGGTAGCATTAGAAAAACTTTTTAACTGCTTAAACCACTGTATCTTTCTTTTGCCATCAGAAGTACAACCTGGTTATTTTAGGATGTAAGAAATATTTTTTGAGGGAACAGTTTCTAAGCTCTGAAAAGAACATTTATTTTTCAGTGAAAAATCTAATTAAAAAAGCCCTCAAACCCTCTTTCATGCTGTTCCCACAACATAGTTTAGATCCATGACTGAAGCAATCTCAGTGCCAAATTCTTCTTTCTCTTTGATGTTTTTCCTAGAGATTTTTAATATTTTATTCCGCATTTCTTTTTTCCTATTCTCCCTATCCCACAAAAACAATTGTACAGAATAAAATTTCAAAGCTGTTCTTCTGGAAGTTGATACTGTTATCAGCTGATGTTCAGCCTCAGATCCCATCTGAACACTTATAAAACACCCTTGAACATTTGTTAACGTTGTTATTGAACAGAGGGAACCTCTTGTTATCCCTCTTCCTGTCTTTCCACTTTAGAAATTGCTGTAAAATAAAGTTGCATATGGATGTGATAAAACCTACAGAGGAGTAATCACCCTTTCCTTCTAAAGCAGTTCCAGAGAGCAATTGCATCTTTCAAATCCTTATGCCTTGCTGCATAAATGGAAGGAATGCAGATAGTAATAGTTCCCATGAGAAAATCCCTTTTTCACTCACTGCCTTCCTCAGAAAAACCAGGTTTCCACAGTCCCCAGCACCACAAGAAACTTTGGATAAAGTACTTGCATGAAAGCACCCAGATTTCCAATTTATAGGTGTGATAACCAAGGATTAAGCAATCAGCAAGCTGAAGACAGCAGCAAATTACCTTTCCAGTTCTATTGTCTTTAAATTTGTTTTGAAAAGATTAACCGAAGTCAGAAAACAAATCTTCTTGAAATGTCTTCATTTTTCTGCCTATGAGAGAGCTAACCTCAATTGAGAGAAATATTTTTTTTAATAGTGTCCATCCTGGGATGGATTGAATTCAGGAACCAAGCAGGAAAATTTTCTGGGCTGCCTTTAACCTAAGCCAGTGATGCAGAGCTGAAAGATTTTGAGCACTGACACCTTCCAACCTAAGCCTTCTACAGACAGGTATTTTTTTTCCCAATAATTTCTTGTTCCTGGGGGGAAAAAATGTCAAAACAGAGAATGACCAGGCTTCCTGTAAGTTTAATATTTTGGGCAGTTGTTCACAGCTCTGTTAGTGTTTGCAGAATTCATTAATGAGTGTGAAAAAATCTCTTACTTGTAAGTAGTCAGTGGCAACTGGACCACTGTTGTTTTGGGTTTGTTTTTAAAGAAAAGTGGGATTATAGCTTTTTCATGTAAACTCAAGATGATGATAAGCAACCATTATCAGTATTGGATTTTGTTTTTAAAAAGACAAGTATTCAGCATGAATAGAAAATGAAATTACACTGACCAACATAAACATGTAGGTGCTTTTAGTCCAAGCATAAACTGATCAGAAGCTGTATCAGCTGTGCTCTTGGTTCAGCAAGGAGTAATTAGTAGCTTCCTGAGATTTTGAGCTTCCTTTGAAACCCTGGTCATTAGGTATCATTGGAGACAGCAAACTACCCCAGGTGGCCTCAGCCAGCTCCGCTAGGGAACCACACAGGGGTTTTGTGCTTTGCTCAGTTCACATTATTCAAGGCTAATTGGCTATTCTGCCTCTTAAAGCTATTTTTAAGCTTGCTGTTTCACTGGACATTACACAGATTTTGGATTTTCTGATTTAAATGTCAGCGACAGATTAAAAATGCTGGGTTTATAAAATTAGTTTCAGACTGTGCTTTAGCTCCTGCATGCAGTAGTCCCAATTATTGGTCCCCCTCTGAGATGTTCTCCCTTTCTCATAAGATATTACCTCTTTGACAGATTAATTTGTTTAGTCATCCAGTTGGATGAATTTATTTGGTTCTGCCAGGGAGGGCCAGGTGGGAGGGCTGCACATGCTCAGCTGGAACAGAGGGCTGCCCAAGGAGGTCTGCTGAGGCTTCTGTCACAAGAGGGTGATGAGCAAAAATGTGGAGTTGAAGCTGAGTCAGTTTTCATCCGACTGAACATCTAAGTGACTTCTGCTTTTCTCTGCCCACAATGGCTGCAAAGCCAGGTACAGTGGACCTTGAAGTTAAATACAAACCAAGATTTTTCATTTTACAAATATTTCTTCTGGAGACTGCTTTCTCCAAGGACCTGCTGAGACATGAAAGGCAGCTCACTCTGATTTATTCCATCTCCTTTGCTTTCTTTCTCTCCTGATTCTGCTGTCATGAGACAAGAGGCAGCAAAATGTCTGTTTTCCTTGCCAGAGTGGTTTTGTTTAACTGGAAGAGTAGCTGGTAGTTTGTGCCTAGAAAGCACCATGCTGCTGTTTATTTGTGTGCAGGGAACAGAATCTCCTGGTGCAAAGTGGAAGGGAGTTTGCTCTCTCTCATGTAGGAGGATGTATTGGAGCCTTTTCTCACCTAGAGTACAAATGCTCCTTGTTCTTGATGTGAAAATCCAGGTGGGAAGTCTCTGCAGATAATCAGGATGTGTTCTGGTGAAAGTAAGAGCCAAGTAATAGCTTTGTCTTATTTATCTAGAGTTGAGTAAATCTGCTACCCAGAATCTTAGGTTATGAGTGAGAGAATAAGAAAACATCTTTGCTCACAGAAACCAAGGTGATATTGGCTGGGTTGTCTGGCTGACAAAGAAATCGTGTTGAGTGAAGGGAGCAGCCTCAGCCAAAGCAGTTCCTGAAGGAAGGATTGACCCTTTGCAGTGAGTTTAACAGAATCAACACATTGTAACCCTTGAGGGCACATCCAGGGGACTGCTCTTCCTCACCTGTCCTTCCTCAGTAAAGTAGAATAACACTGAGGAGTAGCACCACTGTCGCGGTCATATTTTCTGAAAAATCCCTTCACCCAGGATTTTCTCCTGGGAAGCTGAGATGCTTCAGAGGAAAAGGAAAACAAATCCTTCTCATTTGCTTCTGCTGTGTTGTGCTCACATGTGGAATGTGTTTGGAGATTGTTTATCCAGCTGGTGATTGTTTCATTGGTTTCATGTGAATTGTTTCGACTCATTGGCCAATTACGGTCAAGCTGTGTCAGGGCTCTGGAAAGAGTCACAAGTTTTCATTTTTATCTTGTTAGCCTTCTGTAAGTATCCTTTCTGTATTCTTTAGTCTAGTTTAGTATAGTATTCTTTGATGTAATATAGTGTCATAAAATAATAAATTAGCCTTCTAAGAACATGGAGACAGAGCCATCATTCCCTCCTTTGTCTGGGAACCCCGCAAATACAATACACCACTAATAAAAATATTGATTTCCTTTTGGTGCCATTTTTTTAGTATGTAAGCATTAAAAAAAAAAAATCTTCCTTATTTCTATCAATATGATCTGGACCAAGTGGTGGTTCTAAGGTTTGCTCCAGCTTAGGTGGCCAGGAATACATAATTATGTGTCTTTAGATCCAACATTCTTGAGCTGCGAACAAAATTACAGAATCAATTATATAGACTCAATTAACCTCTTCATCTCAAGCTCTATGTCAGATTGTGTCTTATCCAAGAGATGTTATGAGAAGGTAGAATGTAACCAAAGTCCTGGAACTGACATCTGCAGACAGCTGGAGAGGCCTGAAGAGCTGCTGTACATTGATGTCTCTGACAAAGAGTGCTCAGGCAGGGAGCTTGTCAACCAGAAGTAAAATCTAAATGCTTAGAGATGGAAATAGTGAATGAGCTGCTTGAATGAGTAGGAGAGCATCCTGAGAGCTGAACATTGCTCTCTAGAAGGAAAAATTATGATCATTTAAGGGAACCCAGCAAGGAAAGTAACTACACATCTCAAAATCAAATCAGAGGATGTTAAAAGATGGACAACAAAATAGACTGAGAATAGAGGAGGTTTTTTTCTTCCCTTTTTAATGCCATAATCTTTATGAAGCATACTGGAGGAAGGAAACAAGGTTTGAACCTTGATGGCATTGATCTAAGGAGCCTTACAGCTTAGGAGGAGTTATAATATCAGAAATTAAGATGTAAAATATAAGAAAAGAGAGCACAGTCTTACAGTAGGATAAAGCAGTACTCTCTCTGCATTAAAAAGTCCAGAATCTGATGATTTTCAGAAGACAAAACCTGGATGAATAATGAGTTTCCAGAAAAGACTGGAGTTATATTGTGCTTATATTTGCATCAGGACAAAACAAAAGGCAAGATGTTATTTATTTCTCTCAGCTTTATGAAGTACAGCAGAAGTTACATTATTAAGAGCTGTTTTCTCAGTTCAATATCAGATCTGAGCATTATATTAATTTATGTGATAAAGTAATTCCTGCAGAACAGTATCTGATCTTCAACGTGGAGTTTATGAAACATCCTCCAGTACAGCTCTCTTTTTTCACACCAGCAGACTTGGAATGAATAAAATTAGAACTCTAATTAAAATTTTGTAAGGGTTGCACAATTTTCTGTTAACAAGATCATTTGTTGAGTATTTTTCCCACATCTAATGCGGTGTTCTCCAACTTTTTTCCCCTACTTTTCCTCAGGGAAAGTACAGCAATCTATCAGGAGCAAACAGCTTGTGTTTAAAGAATACTGAAATGTTTATCGGTCATTTTACAAAGGGTGTAATCAATATTTATTCCAGTCACAATTAATATTCTGCAAACACAGGGCACATCATGTCCTTCTGAATCCAAGTGGACTTTCTTTGTGCTGATACAATTTTATAAGCTGTTAGTTTAGCTGGCTAATTATAAAAGTAACAAATCAAGTTATGGATATGAACTGGTTTCCTGGTAAGACAAACTTAGATGTTCACTAGGAGAGAGACAGCAACAACAGTGAATATATTCAGCAGTAATTATTCAGCTAAGTAAAGAAACTGTCTCTCTACAGTCAAAAACCCCAAACAAACCAAACCCAACACCTTCACCGAAAGAGTCTCTAAGAGTCAATGTTTGGATTTCAGGAAGGAATAGGAACTTTTTTATAAAAGGAGCTATTTCACAAAAAACATGGCACCTTTGATAATAGAATGTTTTTTCATTTATGTTTTACTGACCTCAGAGGATCAAATTCTATTCATAAAGCAGTTTACAGAACACATTTGGACCCCATCACTAATATTAAATTAATCACGAAATGAAATTATTTAGCCACAAAACAGTTTTGTCTTGGGTGAGGCAGATTGTGATTCTGATCTCATTTACAATGGTTTTACATCAGTGTAATTTGATTTCACTGAAGCTTATGCTGTACAAAAGAGGAGAGAACATGGCTCATGTTTTCTGAGTGGTCATAAATTGCACACAATTGCAAAAAGAGGAATTTCTACTCTGGGAAGAAATCCATGCAAATGTATTTTGCTAAAAAATTTGGCAGCCTTTTTGGAGTGTGCTATTTATATTTTTTTTAAATAAGCTTAGCTCCAGTCAGAAAAGATGCTATATTTCCAGTGGAAATGACCACAACTCAGTCAGGAGATTGTTTTGCTAAGGATGCTTAGGAGAAAATGGAAAAAAATAATCTAGAGAATTTCTGAAAGAGCAACATTTTAATTAGATAATGCTCCTTTGAAGTATTTGTATTTGTTCAGTCCAGAACTACTGAGCTGTTTATCAACAGTCAGGATAGAAAAGCAAGATGGAAGAGGATTCCCAGGCTGTTGCAGATCATCTTTGTGTTTGGGACCAGTTTAAATTGTTATTTGCACGAGACAGAAAAGAATGGTTGTGATGTCTGTGTTGCATTTCCCCTCAAATGTGCTGCCACATTTTATCTTGCTCTAGCCATGTTTTAGCCAATTTTTGGTTCTAGGAGCTTTTTTTCTATTTAACTTTTTAAGCAGAAGACATAAAGTACTTCTGAGAAATCTCTGTTGTGGCTCTCCTGGAAAAGCCTCCCAGCCACAGAACACAAGTGACTGCTTGGCTCCCTTGCAGGGAGGGCTGGAAGTTGCAGTGTGCTGCAAAGACATCCAGAAGAGCCCAGCCTTGTCCTCCCCCCCTTCTCCTCTCTTGGAGAGAGAGGGCTTCCTCTTGAGGGCTTGTCAGCTAAGCACACACCTCTCTGAATGCTGCAGCAGGGTGCAGAGGTGCCCTCTGCCCTGTCCTGCCTATGTGTGTGCTACATTCACTGGGATCTGGTTAAATTTTAGGGGGAAACCAGAGGAATGAAAAGAAAAAAAAGAGAAAATATTTTGAGCAGCAGGAAAGAAATTCAGTCTTTTCTGGAAATTGTTTTCCTGTGTAAGGGAATAAGAGCTGCTAAATGTGACTGTAGCTTGGCTGTGGTTTTTTTCTTTGGGAACACTGCATAGGAAATGGGTACCTCCCATGTAGCCCCACACCCCCTGTCACCTGCACAGCTCAGTGCCTGTCCCTCCAGCCACCATGGGTGACTCAGAGAAGAAAGGGCTTTCAGATCACTGCAGTTACATGCACCTAACCCTGATCACCTCTGTTCAATGTCCCCAGATGATTACATCAGGAAATGCTGCTTTTCACCCCCTTACCAGCCCAAACACACCTTCACCCCAGCACCTGAAGCATCAGCTGGACAGCATTGGCTGTCACACAGGTGTCCCCTTTCCCTGTCAGCACCTTATTCACCACTGGGAGTTTCTCTCTGGGGGTAAGCCTCAAATTTTCTGCTGGTTCTGACTCGAAACCTCCCATGTTCATGGTCCCTGACAGGGAACAGAGGATAAATTCACCAGCATGTCCAACATGCTCAGCTGCAGCTGAAGGGGGTGTAAAGCATTTTGGGTTGGTTCTTAGTCTGAGTGTCCTTCTAAAGAATTGTGACAAAGTGTAGCTCCTGCTGTTGTCTGGCACACAAAATGGTTCTGGTATCAATGCATTGCTTATGCACATGGCAAATATTTCCTGAATTGGCAATTTCATTACAAATGTAATGACAGACAGCAATAGAAAGCATGGGGTTTGATGTAAAAGTTTTCTGTGTAAATTTGAATTAACCTACTTAGGAGAAAACTGCCTATTCAGTGAAAACATTCAGATGTGACTCAGATCAGCAATGGACATTGCAGAAAAGAGTTTTCTTTTGCACCAAGCAAGCAAAAAGAAAAAAAAGCACAGATGATTGTTCTGATGAAAAGTAAAGGGAATCCATCAGTTTATAAATCTCCTTCTTTTTTGGTAGATTAGAACATTATTTTCTGGGGGAAAAAAGACCCTACAAAGGGATTTAGGGCTCCAGCCTGGCAACATTTTAATATGCTCATTAACATAATTTGTAAATAATGGGTTATAGTTCCTGTGAGTTTGTGCTTCCCGGTAATTTTCATTGTATTACCTGCATTTTTTAGGAAGTGGATGTAATGCTTAAAAATTTTAAGAATATTTAAAGAGAAATTAAGAGGGTGTTATTTTTAAAAATACAGGTGAAACAAAAGAAGTATCCTCAGTGAAGTGCAACTCATACTTTAAGATTCTAGTCTACATAAAGGTAATAAAGTGAGAGATTTTTCAAAAAAGGAAAATTAAAGGAAATTTTTCTGAAGAGGAAAATAATTTCTAACAGCTCTTCAGCTGGAAGAATAACCTACAAAACCTTAGTGTAGAAAGGAGATTGGGAAATATCAGGAACCAAATTGTATCAGAGCCTGTTGAGTGCTACAAAAGAAGCCCCGGTTTGAGGGTTTGTGCTTTACAAATACAAGGGTTTGTGGCCAAAAAACAAAAGGGTAAGGCTTAGTGGTGAACTCATTAGTTCTTAAGGAAGCCTCCAAGAAAGATGGAGAGGGGATTTTATCAAGGATCTGGAGTGACAGAACAAGGGAGAATGACTTCCCACTGAAGAGAGTTGTTTTGGATTAGATGTTGGAAAGAATTTATTTACTTTGGGGTGGTGAGGCCCTGGCACAGACTGCCCAGAGAAGCTGTGGCTGCCCCATCCCAGGAAGTGTTCAAAGCCAGGCTGGATGGGGCTCTGAGCAGCCTGGGATAGTGGAAGGTGCCCCTGCCCATGGGGTTGAAGGGTTGGAACTGGGTGATTTTTAAGGTCCCTGCCAACCCAAGCCATTCTGTGATTGTGCTCCTCTGTTGTTGCTTTGCCTCAGGAGAATTGAAACATGACCCTGTTCCTTGGTCCCTTGTTCCCAGAAATGTGATGATCAATGGGAAGGAGAGTCAGGAATAGGCCCAGAAAAACTTGAAGCAAACAATGTACCATAAAAAACAGTGAAAAGAAACTGAGAAATAAAAATAATTTGGCAGTGAGATACCTCATGAGCAGGTGGTGGACATAAAAGATGGTGACCTACAAATATTTGCTGGTTAAATTGAAGGGTAAATACTCTCATTGTGCTGCATAAATATTTCTGGCAAAGGGCAAACAACTCCATGGAGTGACAAATATTCCAATTTATAAAGTAACATTTACCTTACAGATATCATAGGGTAAATATTTTTTGAGTGTAGATATTCCATGGAAAGATATTGCTCTATGCTCTGCATAGAACAGTAGCTAGGACAAAATTCATTAAATAAAAGCCAACTATTTGTCAGGTAGAACAGCAGTATGACATTGCAGAAATTTCACTATAAACCCCAACATATTATGGGGAATTTCCTACACAGTCCTCTCAAGGATATGTCAGCTGACCTGAATACTCTTTTGATAGAAAACCTAAACAAAAAGTCCCAGCAACACATAGTAATTAGACTTAATAATAGAAGTTACATAATAACATTATCTAGCTTTTATTAAATCTATTAAGTATAAATGTAATTTATAAATATCTATTATGTATAACTATATGTGAATATATAAACATATGTATAATTGTATATAAAATGTGCTATGTACAAATTAAATTATTATTAAATGTAACAGCAACAAAATAACAATTACATAAGTAATAACACATAATAATGATACAAATAAATTTGCACTCTTAATTAAAAAACAACCCCTCTATTTTCTGAAACAAATTTGTCTGCTGGCAAAATTCAACCAGCAACTTAAATTAAGAGATCCTAATTTTCCTCCAAGAAATTGCCCTCCCCACCCTGCTCCTGCCTGAGTTAAATGCATAACTTTTACCTCTTGCCAAAGCATTCTTTATCTAATTCTGTATCTAATACCCACTAGTACTGTAAATCCCCATCATTAATTTTGATATCCCCCCCAAAAACACATCCCCAGCTGAAAGCAGGTGCTGTTCTTCATTACTTAATGGCTGAGGTGGGACAGAACTCAGGAGATCTCTTGCCCAAGACCCTTGCCCAGACTGTCACTAACCAGAGTGGTGGCTCTGGCCTGTGTCCATCTAGTTTTTGAATATATCCAAGAAATGATATAACCTTACAGGCTTTATTTAAGTCAGGTCAAGCACCATTACAGTCTCTAGGTTATATTAATAATGGAAATGAATCCCTCTGTCCAAATCAGTTTATAAATCTGGTAATTCACAATTGTGTTTCACTTGGACACCAAGGCTAGCTCCAGTTTAATCTCAAACAGTGAGATTTCAGAATTAAGCCACAAGATGGGACATTGCCATTTACATTTTAGCAGTTTTATTGCCTGAAAACTAATTTTCTGGGATGCTCAGATCAGATGATGAAGTGGAGTTTCTGGTGTAGTTTGTATTGCCAAGATGTTTGTTCTGCACACTGTGCTGTCAGAAATGAAAATCCACTGAGCACAAAACATTCACTGGAGTGACCCAACATCTTTACTACAAGCTTCTTCCAGCTCTTACCCCTCTTTCTACTGTCTTTCTTTCAACATTACTCCAGCACATGGCCCTGTGTTATTTAAAAATGCACATGGCATTTTTCCATATAAAAAAATCTTACTGGAGCTTTAGGAAAGTAAATAATATATAGCTTATAGTAATAATAATCAGTTATTTTCTCCTTAGCTAGATGGAGGACAAGGTTTACCATATTCTAACAAGCATCTTCCTTGGTTTTCTCCTGTAGATAAATGACAGGCAAAGAGATACATGATGTTTAATCTGTACTGCTTATTTTGCTTTCTAGACTACCTCTCCATTTCCAGCTAGTTCTTTCAGTTTACCCAGAGGCAAAACTTTCAGGTTCTTTGCTGAGATTCTAATGTTCCAGCATCTCTCATATTCTCAAAAGCATTCCTGCCTTATTAAGTATGGCTAGTGCTAATTGAGTCCTGAGAATGCCGGCACATTTATTGCAGGCACATTTATTTCTGCTGGTGTCTCACTGTTCATGGAAGCTGCATCTTGTTCAAGACCTCCAGCATTCCTTCTGGCTCTTTCTTCTGCCTCCAGAGTCTGCTGTTTGCAGGCTGGAATGCAGTGGTCTCTCTGCCAGGGCACTGAAATCAGTGCCATTCTCTGGGGTTTCCTCTCACACTCACCATCTCCTCTTTCAGGAGCCCATCACTTTGATTTTGGCAGGCAGTGGGAGTTTTTCTGCTCAAGGAAGTGCAGCTGTCTGATTGCTTGCTTAGTTCATCAAAAGCAACAAGCAGAGAAGATCTCCCAGAGGTAAAGAGCAATTCCTTAGAACTGGGAGGTGAATGCCTACCAGCACCCCTCAAATTAGACTCAACAAAGAATTTGAGACTGTGTTTTGGTGGAAAGTAACATAAGCTTGGCAAGGTAGAGGGGTTTGGGGAATGATGTAGGTGTTTTCCATCTCTATGATTCTATTATACTATGACTAATCTCACCCTGCTTTAATATTCTCTCCTGTAACCTGTTCCATGGGCTTATTCTCCTTTCAGTAATGCAATTATCTAAGAATTCATGGCCATCTCATTCATACTAAATACTGCAGTAGGATAAACTGTATTATTTCTGAACCATCTGAAATAATGGATTGAGTAGTCTAGACCTGAATATCCTCAGTTTACATAAGTTCAATTCCATTTGCCTTATTTTCAACTAAGTCACCAGTGTGTGAAAAGGGATGCTAGAGGATAAAAAGGAATGAAAATGGAATAAAAGACAGAGATTAAAGAAATATAATAATGTTTTTGGGTCAGGTGAACACAGAATTAAAAGTGAAACAGGTAAGAGAGGGAAAATTAAGTAAGAGTGAAGGAAAAAAATCCTCAACACAGAAGATATACTTGATGGGTATTGAGAGTGGGATGCAAAGCTTTCATTTAAATGTCTTTAAATCAAGTCCATGATATAGATGTATTGACTAAAACCCTCTTAGATTTCATTGCTATAGACAAACTTGCTGGTGACTTTCTGATTTTTGCTGGACAGTTGTTACATACACGTCACAAACCCCACCATCACCCTAATTGGTGGCCCTGTCTACAAGCTTCAAAGAGATGCCAAATCATTAATAGTTGTGGAGACTGAGCTGGCCCAAATGAAAATCTTTAATGCATTTAATGATGTATAATTATGCTAGAGAGGTGCCAGGGAATTGTTATCCATATCAAGTTAGATGCCAGCCAAAGCTATAGACCTTGGAAAAAAGGGTCAGATCAGACAACCTAATAAATGCTACACAGGAGGTAGATGGAGCCAAAAATAGAGTGGGATGAAGCAAGAGAGAGTTCTCTGAAGGAAAATTCTCGGCCAGAAATACAATCCTGCACTATTTTACCTTTCTCTGCTGATAAAAGGTCTCACTGTGTTCCCCTGATGTTTCACAGGACGAAAAAACCACCCACAGAGTGTGATACAGATAAGTTTGGGTAGGCCAATGAGGAAAAATTCAGTATTAAAGTCCCAGAAGGAGAAAGGAACAATATCTTCCCAACACAAATGATGTCAAATGGCTGTACAATAGACATGAGCAATGTAAAAAAAAAGAAAATGCTGATCAATGCCGTACCATTAAACACACCAAAAAGATTAAAAGAAGTAGTTAAGGACTGGAGAAATGGTGGCAGAAAGAGGACAAGGCCAGAGATAGGGAAAAATACAGATTGGTATCATGGAAAAGGAGAGTGGCAAGGAGGGAAAATCTAATGGAGTAAAACTCAGATATTATTTAGATACAGAGGTGCAGTTTTTTCCAACTGTTGCCATGTAGCTCTCCTGACCAGACTATACAAATGAAGTGCTTGCTGCTGCACCTCTTGTTGCTACCTGCCTCTATCTCAATGTGAAAATATTATGGAAATATCTGTCTCACTACTTCACAGGGGTTGCACAGGCTATCACCTGTTTTGCCTAATTGCTAATTGCTCTCAGAATGTTAATGGAAAAGTAATGTGTGTAGGAGAGCCCCTTTTGTAGATTAGATTTCTTAATGGACTTTCTGGAAGCACGAGAAGTAATTAATCTCCCCAGTAACACACTGTCACCTGCTGCTGTGGGTTTCCAAATGGCCTTTACCAGCACAGCACTTTTTGTTTGTGTGGTGTTGTGTCTGTTTGCTGTCTGAAAAGCGTGGGGGTGGTGGGGCTGGGAGATGTGCAACTCCTCTCGTTGTTGCTTTTGCAGGAAGAGAGAGCCACAATGCCACAATGGAACCAATCTTCAGTAGCTCTCATCTCATTCTTCACAATTTTTTTCTGGTGACATCAGAGCTGAAATTAAGAATTCTTTCCTTGCCATTGTGTTGGAGTTCTGTCTGTACAGCCACATAATGCCTGGAATGCTCCCCAAAGAGAACCCGGAGACCCTTCATTTGGCCCCCAAATAAACAAAATCCTGTGTGACCACTTGCTGAATTCAGTAGGTGTGTACAAAAAACCAAATCAGTAGATGAGGCCTAGCAAGATTTAAGTTGGAAAACTTCTGTGCTATGTAGATACTTGAAATTCCTTCAATAAGTTAAACAATAATGCCATGATTCTTTCTGGTCTTTGGCTTGTGACACTGAATAATACCTTCGGTGCTACTGTAGGTGCACTTGTGGAGTCGGAGGCATCTGGAAATTCTCAGAATTGACTGCATGCCACCTAAGTGTATTAGACTTCTATTTTTCCTTTTAAGCAGGAATACCTGGCAAATCTGTGATTTTAGATGAGAGAAAATACATGGAGTGATAGAAGTTCTGAATGCTGAGCCATTGCTATGGGCTGGTTTGAAAAGGAAGGTGGACTTCTAAATGGCATTTTTACATTAGCATCCAGCTAAAGAAGAATTTTGATTTTTACTACTCAAAATAGAAAAAAAAAGTTTTGACAAATAGAGTTAGGAAAACAGGGACTAGAACTTCCAAATAGAATATAATCCCAGATATTGCACACCTTCTAATGTGTACTGCAAGGGTAGTTAATGTTCAGAAATAAGCTGAGTCAAGAGACCAAAATGAATGTGTTGATTTAGGATAATATCTAAATAGGAAAAAATTTGCTTGAGTAGTTATCCTGTTTTTCTGCAGAGACTGGGGCTCCTGTGATGATGCTGATTGATTATAGGGGAAAAACACCCTTTTGTCTCTGCTGTTGTTTAGACTTGAGAGCAAAGTCTTGACTACTGCCATTTCAACATTATTTTATACATAATGAGTTAATAAATGAGAGCCATTTGTAAAAATAGATTTATTTTCTTAACAGCTCTGCAATGAAAAAAAATTAAAATGAATTTACTTTTAGTTTTCAACTTAATTTTATCTATTTAGAAAATATGTGCTGACAACTATTGACAAGGGTAAACCTGTTGGGGTGCTAACCATTTTTGGCATGAAGCCAAATGGCCTGCCAGTTGTCTTAAAGGAGAGGACCAGAAAGTTCCTTGCCTTCCCTATAAAAAGCGTTGTCTTGGACAGAGTAAGATAAACTTTCAGCAGACACACATTTAGAGACATCCTGTTGGTCAAGAAAAGGCAGGGAGCCTGAATGTGTGTGGTTTTTGTGGGGGAAAAAAAAAAAAGTCCACATCTGATTTATGGTAAATTATAGGGAGGGAACCCACTGCTTGGGGCTGAGTATAATGTTTTCTCTTGTTTTCTCTAAAGAGAAAATTGCAGAGAGATCTGGGCAATTAATGGACGAGTCACTGGCTTTGTCAGATATCCTGCACAACTGCTTCAGCCGTACTCCATCCCCTGGAAGCACGGAGCTTGTGTGATGGATAGAATAACATCCCTGGTGGTACTCCTGGCACTTCAGTATGGGCTATGGCCAAGGAGCAAGCTCTTTTGCTCTTTACCCTTGAAGTGATCTCATGAAAACACCAACACTCCTCTTCAAAGATCAAAATTTTCACTTAATTCCCATTGTGTGCTGTTTGTTTTCCACAGGCCAACACCTACACAAATCTCACACAGATGTCATCCCAAAATGCTCTCAAAGTGCTGCATTACAGATGTGTTCATGTTCTAGCAGCAGTGCTGTTCATGTGCACAACTGCTCCTTTCTGGGAGCATGCCACTGCATATTGGTGAATATTGCTGAACTTATTTGGGGTCTGTTGTCACAATCAATTAATTTTCAGGTTTTAGTAAGCCTCAGTAGTGGTTTTCTTCTTGTGCGTTGGTTGTGATCTTTGTGATTGGGTCTAATGTCCTGGTTGGGTTCAATAATCTTAGATGCCTTTTCCAACACTAATGATTCTATGACAAATGCTTCTTCCAGAGAAATTGGCACCTTACACATTCTCCCAGCACTGGATGTGTTTACCCAGTCCAAATCTTTCTCAGAGTTCAAATATTATTTTTTTTTTCCTTTGGCAAGGCAGTGAAACAAAGAAACTAGGAAAAAAAAAAAAGGTTTATGACCCATTCCCCAGTCTACTTCATACAGACCCCAGACTGGCATAACTGTGCAGTACAAAGCTTGGGATGAGCATCCAGGGATTATTTAGCCTAGCAAAAACAAATACATATATATCACTGTGGATATGGGATAATTTCACTACCCTGAGAGTAAAAACTAACTTGAGCATCTTGTGATAGTTAATGCTGGGGACAAAGTAGTTTCTCCTTTCTGTCAGCTTGTACAGGGCTGAGTGTGATCCCAGATAGGGCACATCCCATCTCTGTGGGGCTTTTTATCTACAACAGGGATAATGTATACACAACTCCAGCCACTTTTTGTAAATGATTTTGCTGACCCAATGCATTGTATGATTGTTAAATAAGTACATTTCCCTTGAAAGGACCAAAAATACGTGTAGCAAAATATTGACTCATGCTCTGTATGGAGAATTGCACTGCTCAAGGGAGCTGGCATGAGGATTTTCAAGCCAGCTGGTTCACAGCAGAAGCTGGTGCTGATGAATTATCCCTCAGACAATGGATATCGGATGGCTTGGCTCTGTGTGGGTGATGGGGAACAAGGTGTTGAATGAAGCTGCTGAAACTCCCACCAGAGCTGAAATGTTCTTGTAGTGTGGAAGAGAAATGGGAAAGGTTAAGCCGGGTTTCAGTCTCAGACCTTAAGTAGTAACAGTCAAGAAAAAAAAAAAACAAAACCAAAGACAAAAAAACAACCTTTGTTTTTGATGTTAAATTGTTCTTAAGCAGCCTTCTGTTAACTTGAGCAGAGGTTGTTAAATGTGTAATTGTGGTGTTGGCATTGGAGTACTCTGCTCTTCATGGAGATAAAACAGGAGAGTGCTGTGAGCTCATGAAAATAAGCTGAAATCACATCTCCCACAAGGTTTGCATATTTGACAGTTTAACAGACCTGCTAAAAGTCTAGATTTTGAGAGGAGAGATCATATATATAGGGTAACTTTTTTAGCCTTCTAAGAGTTAATTCTTCATAAGAAATCAGCATTTGCTTAACCATAAATAGTCACTGGGCCAAAACAATTTTTTGTTGGATGTCGGATAATGAATTCACTTTATGGCATTGTGTATGTCTCACTGTGTGGCTCAGCAGAGATAAAGGGGCCAGATTTGGAGTTTTGATAGATAGTTAATTACTATGGAGGGGAGCACAGAAACTCACTCTTTGAGTGAATGAAAGCCATATAACTTCCAGAAGCTTTTTGTTAGAACAATAGGTAATGAAGGGGGCATGAAAAACATCATTTTTCAGCGTTAAAATAGGTTTTCATGGCAAACAAGTATGTTCTTAAAACTAAAACACTGGAACTATTGAAGGAAAGGGACTCAAAGATCCCAATGCAGCCACAGGTCAGGGTGTAGGATAGTTTCTGTTCTTGTAAAGTTGAGACAAAAGAACAGTTCAGAAAATAATTGTTTTGGGCATAGTAAAGAAGATCCAGCAAAGCCGGTAAGCTCTGGGTTCACTGGAGAGAAAAATATTATATTCCTTTGTTAGTGCAAGGAAACAAACCAATGAAATATATGCATAAAATGGAATCAATTTCTATTTCCTGTGAGGCAGAGTCATCCTCAAAAAGGTACCTAACATATTCAAAGCAGTAAAGCAGGTCATGGCAGCAAGGACACTTCCACTTCCTTGTTTTGCAGCATGAATGCTGTTTCACGTTTCAAATGCCTTCTGGGAAAATATCAAACCTTTGTGATGGCCAAGGATACTGAACTATTTTGCAGGTAGCTCTTCATCTGCAGAAAAGCATGCCCAAGAGAGGAGTGGATGAAGAGAAGTATACAAGTATTTGATTAAAAAAACCCTGTCCAGATGCCTTTGAAATGCAGGCTGTGATCAGCCAAGCTGCAAAACAAAATCCTGTAAAAAAGCAATTAAGAGATAGGACAGGGTGACAGGCATATCCTCTTCTTCACCCCTAAAACCATAGCACTGCTAGATGGGCTGTTATTAAAAGGCTACAGGATTATGAGGACTGAGATGTTGCAGAAAGCTTTGTTAAAAGGACATCTGGAGGTCCTAAAAGATCTCAGAACAGCAAAGGGTATTTGATACTGTCACCTCAGGAAGCATCATTAAGAAAACTCTGAGGATCCATTGCATATGCCAAGATTCAAAAATCAAATAGAAGGATCAAGGTTAGTGGCTGTGGGTGAGAGAAAGCTGACTGAAGTGAAATAGGCCTGGAATTGTGGATAGATATAGAAATCCCACAGGGCTGAGCTAGAGTGCTTCTGTATATTGAGTTATTGATAAATTATTGTGATTTCATAAATGCTTTACATTGTTACAATTACTTAAATCTGAGGTCCCATTTTAAGCTCCAAAATGTCAACTCAATTGTCTCCTAAGTAGGAGTTCCCTCTTTCCCTCTTTTAAGACAATAGTTGGAAACTTCTTCTAAGAATGTGTTTTCAGATGCCAGGTAATCAAAGCTAAATTATGCATAGATATATATTTTAATTTTTAAAAAATAATAACTAATGAAAATAATTATTTTAAAGTACTTTCTCATGAGACTAAATATTCATTAGCATAATTGCAAGCAAGACACTGTCTTTCCATCACAATAAATTCAAAATGGTTCATTAGCTTCTACAAGAGGATGAAATTGATCATTTTGTTAAGCCTGATGTTGGTTTTAAATGGTTCATTTCTCTGTGTGTGTTTTGGAACACAAAGAATACCCGGGCAAGAAAAAATAGTTAATCAATTAAGGAATTGTTTGGAAGACAATGAAAGAGAGGGAAAATTTATATTTCCTGCAGATTTACATCCCGACTGAAAGCTGAGATGGGGTTTAAACCAGTGTGGCTGGGACTATGAACATGTCTAAATGTCAGCACTCACTTGAAAGGGTAGTGCCTTTCGAAGCTGCAGTAAATCTGATTTTTCAGGCACAGAATGGGGTGATTTGATTTGATTTTTCCCAGTACATGAAGAAAATGTGGAGGGGTGGGGGTGGTGAAGAAAAATAAGGAAACAGTGGTTTTAGTATTTTTCTTAGGATTACAAAACTAGCCTTGAAGATATAGCACTACCATGGCATTTATATGCTAGAAGGGAGTGTTTCATCCCTAATGGTAACTGTTGTTATCTAACAGGAAGGATGTGATCATTATTTTGTTCTATCAGCTCTCCTTTTTCTCCCTTTTGCAGGGATTTAAGCACACTGTGGTCCTGCTGAATCCTTCCATCCATTTCCCTGGCTGAGGCTGGCTGTAGTCAGTGGATGTGATGGAGGAATTTTATCATGGACCTGGCTCTGCATGCAAAATAGGGATTCTAACTAGGGAAGTACAAGGAGAGAGGAAAAGTTAGTGTGATATCTGAAAAAGAAATAGGAAGCATCTCAGCTCTTATTCTCTTCTTTCTTACTTTATCTTTCCTAAGAGAACTTTATTGACTTCACTGTTTTTTTAATTTTTTTTGTCTGAACCTCTGAGAAGAAGACTCAAGGTCATTGTTTCCCATTTATACCTTCAGACTCTAACTTTTGCCATAGATATGGGCTTCTATTTTATTTTTTTTTTGGAGGATAATCCTTGATCATTGTAAACTGAAAGTACAATATAGCTCACTTATGAGAAAGTAAGGGTTGTTTGGAGATTAAGTTTTCCCTATTACACTGCTAAAGCTCAGATACTTGATTCTGCTCCTTAGTTCTATCACCTAGACTGGCTGATATTTTCAAATCAAGCAGGCAAAACTGCCATTCAGGTTTACAATAAAGAAATAAAGATATTTCTCTTTCTGAACTTATCTCCCTGCAGCTTCTTCCTGGCTTCTGGTCTGTTTTAGATCCTATCTGCTCCAAGGCAGCTCAGCTGAAATTCACTTAGAAATACTCCAGTCTACCTTCAGAATGTAATCCTAGTGCCTGGAGGGGAGACTGTGTGCTCTGCCCTTGAAACCCAGCTGGCCTCAATATCAGGGTGTCCTGGGCTACTGTGGTAACTGGAGAAGCCTCCTGGGTTCTCTGGTGGGACTTTGTCAGCTTGTCACACCTTATAACCCTCTGGAAGGGCATCAGCAACTCACACACTCAAGCAGTGATGCAGCAGCTTCTCCCCCACCCTGACATGTCAAATGCAAGATGCAGCTGACTGTGAATGCTCTTGGAGTATTTGTAGCCAAGTGCTGCCAGTTCTGCCTTTGGGCAGCAGCTCTTTACTCAAGTGATGAAATTAAAGATGTTCTCTGTCCCTCTGTGTGGCACAAGTGAAGGCAAAGGGCCTCAGTTTTACATGGACTGCTCTTTGCAATATTTTCTATGACAAAAAGGCTTGAAAGAATTCTAATAACCTTCCATACCTGCACCTCTCCACAGAGCCAGGGCCTGCTCCAGCCATCATAGGGATGGTGTAGCTCTTCCCCAAATCTCTGAAGTTGCCTGTGCTGTTAAATGCTGGTGGAGAATCCATTTCTCCTATCCTCTCCTGTCCTGCCAGAATACAGAAAGCCTCTGTGGTGTGCATTCTGTGCAAATTATGAGGAAGAGAAAAAGCAATGTAGGGCTGCAGGATCATAAAAGCCAGAAGCCTTTTCCTGATCAGAAGAGCCTGTGTTGTGCCCACAAGACTGGTGGATTAATGCCTACTTGTAGTGCAGCTTGTGCTCCATCCCGTGAGACACCCAGCCCAGAGGGCATTTACTTTTAGCAAAGATCCCACCTCTGTCCAGCCTTCACAGGGCACACAGGACTTCAGCCTGCTTCTGACACTTTGTCTCCTGGGGTACAGCACAGGTGCAACACAAGAGCCCTGCCTGATGTGCTTTATGGTATGTTCATTTTATTTCTCTCTACATGATGCATTGTTCCCAGCCAAAAAGAAAACAAAAACCAAAAACCAAACCAAACAAACAAAAAAACCACCCAAAACCCAAAAAAAACCACCCACAAAACAAACAAACAAACAAAAAAACCCCAAAGAAAGCTCACCACCAAAAAACAAAACCAAAAAAACCCCCAAAACACCAAAAAATACCAAAAAACCCCAAAACAAACAAAAAACCACCCAAAACCAAACAAACAAAAAAACCCCATGAAAAACCCCCAAAACAAACAAACAAAAAAAACCCAAAGAAGCCTCACCACAAAAAAAGGAAAAAAAACCAAACCCAAAAGAAAGAGAGGTATCAAAGTGACTGAGAAAAAGCCCTCTAAAGCCTCATCCTTTTATTTCAAACCACAGGTTCTGTAATGACACCGCCATTTAATTCTGCGTAATTAATTAGTATTGGTGTTCCCAACTTCTGTTACCTTAAGCCTTTTTTTCCCTTTAATAAAACTAATTGCAGTTCCTGTCCCTGCTACCAATATCACAAGCTATTAACTGCAGCCATTACCTGCAGCCTGCAGAAATCACCCTGATTTGTTTGCTTCACCTGCAGTCCAGGAAGGATGGACCCAGGCAAATCACAACATTCTGAAGAGTTTTATAAAAATCTGGCAAGCAATTTGTCAAAATATCTGTTGATTTCAGTGTAATTGCCTCTCCTGCCTCCCTCCAGCCACAAAGCTGCTCTGCAGCCCCTCACTTCAACAGCCACAAGACCTTTGTGTGTCTCTGATTTTCCATCCTGTGTCATAGGATAGGGAAAAAGGCTCATTTTTTGTTGTGTTTTTGTTTGGCCAAGGAAGAGAACAGCTGGATCTTTTATCATGTGAGCTTCAATGGCAAGTGGCAGGAAGTACAAAATCTTATAGTGAAAAAAACTCAAGCTCAGGAGAGTCTGTAGAGTATTAATTTGCATGCCAGCAGGGGTTTGGAGCTGTGGAGGGTGATTCTCAGCTATTATTCTGATGTCAGGTTCACTCCAAAGACAGTGCCCTTGGTCTCAGCTGCCCCTAGACAGGGAAGCAAAAAGGAGTTTCTGAAAATACCAATTTTCAGAGACCCCTGTCATTGGGAGGAATGAATGAATCTCACTCCATGTTCTTAGAAGGCCAATTTATTATTTTATGATCTATATTATATAAAAGAATACTATACTAAACTATACTAAAAATAGAGAAAGGATACAGACAGAAGGCTAAAAGATACTAATGAAAATTCATGACTCCTTCCAGAGTCCCACACAGCTTGACCGTGATTGGTCATTAAGTCAAAACAATTCACATGAAACCAATGAAACAACCACCTGTTGGTAAACAATCTCCAAACACATTCCAAAGCAGCAAAACACAGGAGAAGCAAATCAGATAATAATTGTTTTCATTTTTCTCTGAGATTTCTCAGCTTTAAAAATCCTGGGCAAAGAGATTTTTCCAGAAAATATGATGGTGACAGAGGCCCAAGGCACCAGCAGTGACTGCCAGTGGAGAAAGGTTAAGGGTTGTTCACCTTGGACCTCTAGAGGGAGGACACCCAAGGTGTCCTTCCCACCTGGGGTTATTGCAGCAAGGACCCTGCACAGGAGAAAGGCAAAATGCAGTGACCGTGTGCTCCAGAGGGATCTGAGAGCCAGCCTCAGGGGAAAAATGTTTATGATGGATGATGCTGAAAAAAAATCAGAATTATTAGTTTGACTCAGGGCATGAGTTCTTAATCCCTAGATCAGCTGTTGCAGCATCCTTTGGAATACTTAATATGAAATCCAACTCTGGTGATGTATAACACTGCCTCTGAATGATGTCAAATACCAGATCCTTAATGAAGTTCCTCTTGTGTTTTATGGGATGCAGAGCAGTAACCTCCTTTCTCTTCTGATTAAGGAAAGTGACTAATTTTCAGTGTTGCATCATTTATTAAAATTAATAAAAAATATAAAATATCCCTTAGAAGCCTAATGTGGAAAATTAAAGAAGTCTGGATGAACAAACTTATCTCCAATTAACTTAAGCTGTGCAAATCCCTTAGATGAAACATTGGGATGTTTTTGAGACACTATTTGGTGAAGTCTAGTAACAGCATCAGACTTTTCAGAACAACCTGATTTTCATGTTACAGATGTGTCAGCATAAGTATGGATGCACTAATCATTCTGGTATAATTAACTGCCTTGTGAACTGTCTCATTAGCGTGGGGAGATACTGATGAATAATTTGTCATATTCTAATTATTCCTTTCTCACCCCCTAGTTTTTTTTTTTTTGGTTTTTTTTTTTAATACATAATTATAAGCATTTAGGAAATAACTTGCATGGTGTTAAAAATCCAAAAAATCCACCTCATCATTTTGATCCTTCCAACTTTCCTGAAGTGCTTAGTTTATGCAAAGTGCTGAGAATTAGGGTGGCTGTGGAAATATCTGCTCTGGGCTGGTGCAGCAGTGCACAAGGTGCATCTGCCATGTACACCATGGTTCTGCTCCATGGGGATAAGTATTAAGCTGTCCCAAGAAATTGCACTCATGCTTTGAATTCCTCTTCTACTTTTGTTCTTACTTGGTCTGAAAAATGTCTTGAAGTAGGGGCAGGGAGTGAGCAAAAATGTCTCAGTGTATTCTTGTGCTTCCCATGGTGAGGCATTGTCATCCTTGTGCAAGAATAAGCCTGTACTACCTGCCCCTCTTTCAGGGCTCTTACACACTCTGTGCAGTGCTAGAAACAAGGAATTTACAACACTCTGCAGAAAAATTTGATCCAGAAGATGAGAGAGAATGGCAGCACTCACACTGACTGCTCAGGCAGGGGCAGGGGTGGAAGGAGGGACAGCTCAGTGCTCATGGAAGGTCGAGTGTTTGCAGGCTGGCTGACTCAGGACATCTGGTACTGGTCAGCTCTGTGGGTGGAAATGTGAATCTCAGCATCTTGGAGCAGGAAGTTTTCCCTAAGGGTAAATTCTCTTTAGTTTCATCTTCCAGACAAGTGGATGAGCTGAGGATTTGCTCTTTGTAGTTACATTGCAAACAAAGCTTCTACTACTTTCTTTCTCTTTGTTCTCCTTTTTGATGCAGAAAAGGAATGGCTAGCCCTAATGATTCAAAACAAAATTAATAACCCTCATATTCACTGTCCAAGAGCCAAAGAGACCTCTTATCTAAAGAAAAAGTAAAGAAAAAATGGGATTAGAGATCTTTCACAGCCTTGCCTTAGGAGCAGTGAGAGTGACTTGAGAATATTCATCAGATCCATTTCTTCTTTTCTCTAAACTGACATTAATTTCTGTCACAATTTTCAGTCTCAAAGCTGTTCAACATTCTCTGCCAGGGTAAAATGTTTCTCCTGGAGTCTCAGAAGTCCAGTTCTCATTATTACCACCATGGCCTGACCTTTTAATTAGCCCAAAGAAGAAACATTTTGTTTCTGAACATCCCTTTTGTAAATCTGCTGAGCACAAAATTCAAAGAAATACATGGAGAATTGCTTTCTAGCTACAGGGTTTTTTATCAACTGTAGTCCAAATTTTGTATTCTGGCATTGACTGAGGGTTCTGAGGTGATAATAATTCAAATCAAACTTATGAAGCAGAGAGAGTGCTTTCTGTGAACTCTGCCAGTCCCTCAATTGTTTCCTATTTTTTCATCCTTCCATACTTCTGTGTGCTTCTGTGAGATTTTTTTGATATGTCCCACATTTTCATATCAATGTAAAAGTGCAGTAAGTGAAAATTCAGTGGAATGGAAGAACAGCTGGTGAAGAGCAGAAAAGTTAAAAGCCTCACTCACCTGTGTTTATGCACATATTTAATCTTTGTGAGGGAAATCAGTATTGTGAGGCAGAAGCAGAGACCACGTGGGGGAAATGCCTTCCAGCACATATTCATGCATCTCTGCTCTCCCTGAGCCCTGAATGGCGTGCTTATGAAATCAGCTCCCTGGAATCATCCCTGTCTGCATTCAGCCTGTTGTGGCAGCCCATGCAGTGACAGAAGAAAGGCAATTTCTGTAATGTATTCATGGCTCTTTAGAGAGCCAGCATGGTCATGCTATCAAAAGAAAGAAGCAGGACCTAGGTGGGCTTCACTCTGAAGCTGAGGCACACAGGTTTAGTGTGACTTCAGTCTCTGTATTTAACTTTAACCCACTGTGACTCATTTTCCCTTAATGAAGTTGGATTAACAGTGCTGTCCTTCTTCACAGGGAGCTTTTGAGGCTTATTTTTTTAGTGAGGTTTATTGAGCTGGGAAGTGTCACAATGATACACCGTTATTCTCTACATCCCTCTTCAAACCTGCCACATCTCACAAATCACCCATATTAATGGCTGGAATGCTAAATGGTGTTCCTGGTTCATTTTTCTTAATGTAGGTATGTAGAGTTGTTTAAGTAAAATACCCAAAATAAATAAACAGGGGTTAATGCAATGACTTTTATTCACCTCTCTCTTTTGTCCTATTGTTTATTTTATATCAAAGCACTCTTGTTTCTGGCAGGGACTGTGACTGCTAGCACAGCATCTAACTACACAGGGAGTTTATAATGCCACAATAAACTTCTGGAAAAGTTTGCCTTGAATATTTTTCTTCACATGAAATACTTAAGGATATCAGACAAGAAAATATGCCACTTTAATTTAAATCAATGCTGTTCCCAGAAAGGATAAATTTAAAGAAAGGATAAATTTAAAGAAAGGATAAATTTAAATTGTTCTTGAAAGGGAAGTTTAGTTGCCCTTTGAACCCTTTTTTTTTCCTTCTCCAAGAAGAAAATTCCTGCATCCAGGAGTGCACAGAGCTCTGTATCAGGACTCATGGCTGGCAGAGCAGGGTGCTGCCCCTGGCTGTGGCACCTTCAGCTCTATTTGGGGCAGTGCAGCCCTGTCAAACTGCAGCAATGTCCCCAGCAGTGAAATGCAAGCTGTCATACTTCCATGAGTGATTGGCTGATGTAATAGGATTGTGCTATGTAGAAGGCAGTTAAGAGGATCTTTTCATGCAACTTCTGTCCTTAAATAATCAAATAATTGATTTTTTTCTAATCTTTAGGGACTCTTGGGTTGTTACTGTCATAAATAAATAGGCAATAAGTACTTTCTTGAAGTATTCTTATCACTGAAGTGGGAGACTTTGCCAATATACTTGATAATAAATGGCATCCTGGTTATCATTACTGCAATAATCTGGTTGCTCTGAGAATTTCATGATGGCTTTATTTATAGCTTCAACATAAAAGTACATCCTCAGGTGATAAGACAAGCTTTAATAGAGTAATAACTGGGAAATATGCAGCTGAAGCCTGCTAGAAACTTTGAATTCTGCCCTGTATCTGACTATTCAGAGCATGTCTATACAGATGGAATGAAATTTATTTTTCATTCCCTTTTCTGTTTTGATTTGCAGGCTGGAATTGTTTGTCATAGCATTCCTGCCCATGTAGTTTATATCACCTATAGTTATTTCCCAGCTGGTTGCTGTGGAAAAAAATGTCATATCAAAACCAAAGGCCTGCATTCCAGGTACTACAGATGAAACACGTGCTCCCTGGAGAGAGGCAGCTCACTGTGAGAGGATTTGGCTGCCAGATGTTGATGTCTGCACTCTGGAGTTTGGCCCATTTGTGCCTAACACAGCACTAATGACAGAGAACAAGGATGAATTTAAACCACTTTTACACACCTTTTTATCCCCCTCCTGTATTGTAGGTATTGTTAGGACAGCTTTAAGTGTCCTTGAACTCTTTCCTGTCAAAATATGACTCTGGGGAGCTGGTGTGACAGAGAGAGAGCTGCCTTTGGCATCACCTCAGCCCAGCTCCCCAGAGAGGTTTATCTGCATAGAAGGGATGATCAAGGAGTCACTCCTTCATCGTGCTGCAGGAAAACTTCAAAGAAAACACAGGCACAACTCTGCCTTTTGTTTTTCTGAGCTGAAAACCTGTCCTGTGGGTCTGCTGGACACCATTCAGCTGGTGAGGCTGTGATGTAGAAATGTCTTACCCCATACAAATGGGTCAACAGGAATTACTATTGATTCAAATAGCATAACAAATGTATCAAGTGGCTCTAGGCAGAAAGAAAGAAAGAAATATTTGAAGGAAGGCAACTCTTTCCTTCTGTTAAAAGCTGAGAATGAAATCTATTGAATTTTCATTTCAAACTAATGATTCTTTCAAAGTACAGGTAAACAGGATAAAAGGACATTCAACCAGAAAAAAAAAAAAAAAGAAAAAAGCAACTAAAAAACCCTAACACCTACCCACACCCCCAAAAAAAGACAAATGTTTTGCTTGGGATCAGCAGATACATTTGACATTACTTGAAATGATGTAATTTGACAGGTTTGTTTCTGCCAATAAACTGAAAAAAAAAAAATATTATAAAGGAGAGCTTTAGTTCTCCTGCTTCTTCCTTGGTTTTACTTAGTCCTGTGGCACAGTGATATTTTAAACATTTTTGACAAGGCTGTGTTATAAAATCCTCCAAGTGGAAATACGTTTTATTGTCTCTGTAGATTGCACTGAAGCCCCTTCCCTGCCTTTTCAGTCCTCCATTCCATAACTATTGGACCTTATTCTTTTAAAATATATCCTGTCCCTTGTTTACTTTTTTGTTTTTGTTTTTGGGGGTTTTTTGTGGCAGGGTTTCCCTGGAGCATAAAATGCTCCCTGACACCTGACAGGTGCCAGCCAGTCCTGATCCACCTAAGCAGTGTGCAGCATCTTGATCTTTTTGTTTCTTGCACAGCTTTAGGAATTAAGCTTGATTAATTTTTTTTTTTCAAAGACACTGGGAATTAAATGGTTACAAATGTTATAACCACATTTTGCTTATAGTATAAGTTTATTGAAATAAAAATATCCTTGTTTGTGCAATGGAGTTCATACTAGGAGGTGTTAATAAGTCATTAGGGCCTTAAATGTAGCATTTAAAAGTATGATGATATAGAAGAAATATTTCTGTTTCCCACAGAACAAGTGAACATCAATTAAAAACTGTGCTCATATAATGGTCTTTTGGAATTCTCCATTCTAGTTCTTTTAGCTAAAAAACAGAAGGGAAAAAAGGGCTTTCTATGACTAGTGGAATTTGCATAAGCACTGCTGGCCTCACCAAAGGCTGGAGATGGATGCCAGGAGTGAAAACAGATCTAATACAAACCTCTTGTCCACCAACCTTCATAGTCTGTGTTTGCAGCAGGATCTAACATGTAATGCAGAGTGGCTGCAAATTTCAGACTCTGCAATGGGACACTTCGAGGAGCTTGTCTGGCTTTGCTGTGTGCAGTTCCCTCACATGAAATGCATTTGTCTCAATTTCTGTCCTTTTGGACAAGCTCAGAAAAAGTATGAACAGTGTCTTTTTATTTACTGCACATCAAAATTCTCAAACCTGAACTTGAGCTTTAAATTTCCCTTTGTGTATGAGTTTTTTCACAACATGTTTCTGAACCCTGTCACCATGATATTTTCTGAAAAATCCCTTCACCAGAATGTCTTCTCCTGCCAAGATGAGAAGCCTCAGCTTCTCCATGTTTTGCTGCTCTGGAATGTGGTCTGGAGATTGTTTATCCAAACATGTGACTTGTTTTTAATTAATGACCAATCACCATCAGCTGTGTTGGACTCTGAGGAGTCAGTCATGAGCTTTCATTGTCATACTTTTCTAACATTCTGATATAACTTTTCTCTATAGTTTAGTATAGCATAATATATAATATAATATAATATAATATAATATAATATAATATAATATAATATAATATAATATAATATAATATAATATAATATAATATAATATAATATAATATAATAATAAATCAGCTTTCTGAGAACATGGAGTCAAATTCTCATCTCTCACCTTGTCCTGGGGGCCTCACCACACCACAGAACCCCACAGGAAGATTAATAACTGAAGGGAATCATGCCAACTCTCCCAGAGAATGACACAGCTCTGGTGTTTGCTTGACTACCCCTTCCCCCAGTCACCTGTGTTCCCTAACCCAAATGGTTGTGCTGTTCCTAATGACTTTGTTTGGTGTTCCAGACTGATGTTGCATCAAATTATGAGCTTGTTTGTTTGTTTTCTGCAGGAGTTCTCTTGTAAATTAGCAACAGTTAATGGGGAGTTAAACCATTCTCAAACTTGACTGTCAAATTCACCCAATAGGAAAAAAAAAAAAAAGACCTTTAGAGTCAATTGACTGTTACATAAACATACCCCAGGGATAACCCAGAGTGACACACAAGGAGTGGTGGCCAGCAGAGAAAGAAGTTATTAAAAGTATTTAATAACTGGCAAAGTACAAATCAGAGCCTTTTTTCACCCTTTCAAAAGTAATTGCCTCCCTTCATTGCACTGGGTCACGCTGTCTGATTTGTTATTGGCATTTAGAAATAAATATATCAACTTTTTTGGCCCATAATCTCACTGTGGTGTTCCCAGTAGAATACTGAAGTTGGAAGTAAGGAGGAAAGGTGAAGCTATACACAACTCTCAAGCAATTTGTGTCTGAAATTTTCTCACTTGAGTTACTGTGAGCTGGATCAGGTACAGAACCAGCTGGAAATGAATGAGCTACAGACTTGTCTGAACCACTGTCCAAAGCTGTAGCTGATGATCTTCATTCTAAAATGTACACAGAATTTTCCTGTCATTTAATAACTCATTTTTGCTTGCTTATTTTTTGTCAGAGAGCCCAGGCTGAACACGATGAACAGGGCTCAGTCAGTGCTTCTAGGCCTATCCAGAATAGAGAAAGAGTAGAAACCTAACCCCAAATATTCTCTAATCAAGAAACCTGGGTATGTCATCAGTTCAATATATAAAACATACATTGTTTATCATGGCAGATGTGCACTGAGTGTCATTAAACATCCAAGCCTCATTTCGCAAATGGCAGAATTTGAGAGTTTGCATAATCGTGTAAACTCCTTGGCCTCGCAGCAAACTGAAAATCCAGATTCTTTTGAAGGAGGTTTATCTATTGCTGAATTAAAATCCTACCTCATATTCAGAAAAAAACCCAAACCAGGGGTTTTTATATGAACTAATGCTTTTTAGCATGTGTGCCAGCTTCACTCAAATGTATTTCTCAGTTACTGTCAGCAACCTCAGCCTGTGAAGAGAAAATTGTCCTTTTACTTTCCAATTATGAAAGGAAAGCTGTGACATATAGATTTTCTGCAGCCCTGTTCCAGCTTCCTCATGCAAGTTTCCAACAGTTTAAGATACTTGCTATATAAAGTGAACATCTAACATGTCTGTAAGGTTTAATGTTTGAAAGCAGTGTCTTGAGTCCTGCTTTTAAATTTCTCAAGGGGAGTTTGGTAGGAACCTCTTCCCTATCTTTATTTATTTAAAAAAAATACTGAGCAGAATCACAAAATGTAGGATAGGTTACATCTTCAGATTTTTCAACTTATGCATCACTGAGAAGATTATTTTTGAGCTAATGAATCACAGTCTTCATAAACATGTTTTCCACTCTAGTCTCTTCTGCTGCTCAGCTGGAAAAGGTTCAGTATCAGAGATGTTTAATTCAAGCCCAGATCATTGGAATGGGCTTTATATTTTTACTTTTATTAAAGTAGCAGTTTACAAAGAATGGCAAGACAGCATGGACAATCTCAAGATCATTAACTAAGCAGTTCAGCAATTTAGTTTGGGGAGGAAAAAACCCCATGTCATTGATCAAAATGGGGAAAAACCCATTATTGATCAAAATTAAGAGGTTTATAACTGTGATGAAACTTCAGAATATTAAAAAAATGCACTGTGAACCAAATAAGGAAGGAAAACCAAAGTTAAATAATTCACCCTAATATATTTTGTATTTTTATTTTAGTGGGAAACAAGCATCTATGTTTCAGACTGCTGGAATCAGGTAAGTGATTTTAATTCTTTCTTTTTTTTCTCTCTCTCTCTCCCTTTCCCTTTTCTTTCACAGAAGCACAAAATCATAGAGTTTAGTGGGGATATCTGATGGTCATTTTCTCCAGTCCCCCTTCTAATGCAGCCTGGGATAGGATTAGCCTTCTTTACTGCAAGAGAATGTTGTTGGCTTGTGCAAATTATGGCTTTTCCCTTTTTTTTTAATTTCCTGCACTCCAGACAGTGAAACAAACAAGCAAACAAGCAAAAAACCCAAATGGTAACTTTCACAGAGATGTCAATTACTTCTCTAAAAAGTCATTGACCTGATAATTATTATCTGAGTAGATTGTTTTAGCTATAAGAATACTCATAAATTTCAAATACTGTATTAGCACTCTTCTGACAGGCAAGTGCTTCATTCAGCTGTGGCACTTAGTAGCTCATAGCATTCTTTGCATAAAATGTGTGCTCCAGACTGTGACTGGTGATGAGGATAAATCAAGGGGTCTTAAATCAGGTACCTGATGGATCTTGTGTGTCTGTCTATAGGTCAGCAGGTTCAGCCTCAGATAGCACAGATAACTTCATGAGTACAAGTTGCAAGTATTAGTTGACTATTTAATGGCCTCTGGAAAATAATTGAGTTTATTTCAGGCTAGGTTTGAGTGTTTATATCTCATAAATATTTACACTTGGAGAAAGTTGCAGTTGTTTTCTCTTTACCCTAGATGCCTGGAGAACAATTAAATCTAGCTTCAATTATTAAAAAAGAAAAAAGAAAGTCAGCCAGAAGTCTTACAGCATTGCAATTTTTATTAGGGCCTTTATCCAAATTCTTGTTAAGGGACCTTTTTGCTCTTGTTTCTATGATTAGTTGGAAGATAAATGATTTAACTTTGGTGTACATCTAAGGTGACATGCTATAATTTATAGAAATGCTAGTGCAGTGAAATAACCCAAACACAAATGAATGTACTGACAATTCCTATGTAATTACTACAGAGCTGTCACTTTTCTATGTGTGCTCAGTGCATTACTAATGTGAAACAGCCCAGTAATCAATATTCCTTGTCAAGCACAACTGTATTGCCAGGGACTTATTAGCATGTTAATCCTTCTGATTTTTCTTTTCTATATATTTAATTTATTTAAGTGCACCTAATTTCCATTCTTAACATATAACACTGCATTTTTAGGTGGATCCTTAGCAAGTTCTGGGCAGAGTGATTCCTTTCTTTTGCAATCTGTTTTGAAAAAGCTTGGTAACAAACCATGTAATTTACAGAACACAATGGGACACAGAATTCTTGCTGAGATTCTTCTTGTTAAACCAACATGGACACAGGCTGTGCTGGATTGCTCAATTTCTTGTGTGGTCAGTGTATATCAGAGGAAAAGAGCAACAGCTGCATTTACTGAAGAGCTGCATTGAGTTACAGAAAGGACAATTTGGTGATGAACACTTTCATCAAAGTTAGGCAGTGTCTTACCAGCCTGTCTAAATTTCTCTCTGTGGTAGCTGGCTGTTTCATACAGTGCATTTTTTTCTGTCTGTGAATCTGGAGAATGTGATCTTGTTTCATCAAACTTTCAAATCCATCCCATTCTGGAATAGATGTAAATTAGAGATCTACCACAGGACTGTAATCCATTCAATTTCCTCAAAATTTTCTCTCTTTTAGCTGCTGCTCAGTCTTTATTTATATCAGGACACTGTCTACAGTGTTTGAGAACTTAGAATTTAATATTACTTAGAGATACAGAATCATATTGCAGCCATCCTTTGACTTCACATCCTAATTTTTGAAAGGAGTTGTTTTGTCGCAGTGCTTGCAGATGGGTTAGCACTATTACCCATCAAGTATTATGTTCCTATCATAGAGAACTTAAGGCAAGTGTTTAGACAACAAATAAAGTGTGTGGATTATTAAGTGAAATGGCTGAAATTCAGTAAACACATGTTTTACTGTACATAGCAAACAAAACAAACACTGCACCCGAGGCTTTCAATAGTCCACACCCTCAAACCTGTTTTGCTTGGAAACAAAACACAAAAACCACACAAAAAAGCAACAATTCAGCCAGAAAATTCTGGCTGCCAGCTTCCTTTGGAACTCACCCTTTTGCCCTCTGCACCTAGGTCCCATTTCTCTGTGAGTTTTTGTTTTCTTTCTTGCAACCCATGCAGCACCACACAGTGAGCAGGGACATACCAGGCATGAAGGTCTAGGGAATGCATTCCTCATCAAAAAAAAAATGGGCTAGAGGGAGGATGGCAGACATTCCCAAGATCCTGAGGACCTGAGCCAGGCAAAGAGGAAAGGACCCAGCTAGATCCAGGAGGAACACCACAGGCTCTTGAAGTGCCACCAGGGAATAAACAAGTGAACACCGATCGCTGGAGAAACCATCTCCCACAGATGGCAGTGGGCTCTGGCACTAGCACAGGCAATTATCACACAAAACAGAACTCAGCAGCCATGGAAAATACTGAGATAAGTTGCAAAGTTCTCAGTCTTTGCATTATACTTGGAGTTTCTTTCTTATGATTTCATATTCTGTGTTTCTTGAAAAGCTTGTGAGCGTCACGTTTTAGCCTTGTAACTGATTTTTAGCTTCCTGAAATTTTCTAAGCAGAAAGACATTAAATAATTTTTTTTCTACTACTAATTGACAATTTCTATTTTTGTTATGTTCTTGTAGAAGGCTGCTCTTTTTAGATGTGAAATCTTATTTTACTTTAACTTATTCAGTTAAAAAGTTACAAGCTCTGCCAAACAAACAAGAAAAAAATGTATTTTTTCCTGAAAAATGCTGTCTGTCTCTATAAGCAAGTCATTTTGTTTTTCAAACTCAAGAGATGAAAAAATAGTAACAAAGTGGGAAAGAAGCATATTATGACAACTGAAGCAAGGTGTTTAATCTGAAAAGGGAAAATCTACCCACTTCCAAGTGCTTCTGTTGTGAATTGCACAAAATCTTCCCAGAAGATAGGGAAAAGATGAAATATCATTTCATTTTATGGGAAACTGATCATCACTGCACACATGTCAAGGTACATTTTGAAACTCCATTTTAACCATATTTCTGAGTTTTGCTTTACCACTAATTTTCATGCTTTACTTCAAATGAAAATTTATAAAAGGGCCAGCACTAAGGGTACAGGATAATTTATTTATGTGCCATATATACCTAAATAGAAACACTCCAGCAGTGAGTGACTTTTGTCCAAGAACAAGCTGAATGCAGCCATGATTTGATCCAGAATGGAAAGCTGTGTGTTTAAAGGGTGCATATTTTTTCCCCATGACCCAGGGGTCCTAGGGGAATACTCAGGTGTGTGAAAACATGCTTGTGGGACCTAAAGGGAATTCACAGCTATAACTGGTGCTGGGAGATGGAGGATTCTTCTAGGAGGGTGGGGAAGTGGTGAAAAGGATCACACAAGCTGTTTGCCCTGGTAAGTCACTTCATCAGCATGAGCTTGTAGTGATAATCTAGGGAGACAATATTTTCCAAATACATCACTGGTGTAGTACCCAAAGAACTATATAGAATTTAAGTTTAGGGGGAAAAAAAGGAACCTAGGAAAGTGGTGGGTTTACACTAACCCTGAGTCCTTCAGTAAAGGGAAGAACTTTCTCAGAATATTTCTGCAAAATCTACCCATACTTCTGCTAAGATGCTTGCACTGATCAGTCCTGTCCTTCAGCTTGGATGGGCTGAAACTGCAGCTCAGGGGCTGACACCCAGGTGCTCTCCAGGCTGCCAAGGCTGATGTGTCCTGCCTGCAGGAGCTGCAAACACAAGCAGCCCTACCCCTGGGGTATTGGGAGAGGCTGTAAGACACAAAATTATACTGGGTGTCTGAAGACAAAGCCAGCACCAAGGCTCTTTAAATTCTAGGGCTCTTTAAATTCTTTCCAAGGGTTGAGATCTTCCCAAGTGGTTTGTGGACAGCAGAAAGCTCAGGGTCAGACCCTGCCTGGTGTTGGGAGGGGCATCTCTCATCCCATGAAAACTTCACTAACACAAACCCCTGGCATCTGAAAATGTTATCTCTCTGCTTTTCCATAACTTATGTTGGCATTCAAGCCTTAAGCCATGCAAATTGTAGAGTACTTAATTATAGTGAGAGCATTGTGCAGTGCTGCTATGCAATCGTACAAAAAAACCAGTTAGCTTGCTACCTTGGTAAAGCTTGAAGACAGTTTCTTATTCTCCTTTGAGCTGATTATGTAAATGTTTGTTGTCATTATGTTAAAAAGGGATTTTTCCAACCCTCTTCTTAATAGTTTTCTTAATCTCCACCAACATTACTGGCAAACAAAACATGCATTTGATATATGCAGGGACTTAATGATGGGGTCTGGAGGGATTTCAGGTGTCTCTATTTCTGGGGTAGATAGCTTGAATTCACTTTAAAAATAGTTTTCAATTTTTCAGAAGGGGCTGGCAGTCTTCCTTCTTTTAAGTTTCTCATGCTAAACATTCAAAGTTATGTTTCAAAACATTACCCTTTCATGTGTGCAACATAAAATCACCCTTCCTTTCCTATGAGTTCCAGGTTAACCAGTGGTTCTGCATAACCAGGGTAGTATGTAGTTGAGAGTTTGAATTTTTTGCAACAGGTCAAAGTGAGCATCCTGTAGCCCCTGAAAGAGGAAGAGAAATACCATGGCAGAGGTGGGTGTCAATCTGAATGACACTCACTGTGACAACACAAGCACAGCTCTCAGCCAAGCTGCCAGCCATGGCTGTAGTGAAACCCACTGCTGTAATGGGCAGGAAATGTCTGTGTTGGACTGGTTTCCTTATTTGTATCTGCAGTCTCCATCCCCATCTCACCATGGGCTGCTTGAGGCAGTGAGTCAGTGTGAATTCTGAGTGCTTAATGCCATTTGGGTTTCAGCCCTGTGACCTGTGACTTGCTCAGGGTGTCCATAACTAGCTGGCAGTGCCTGGCCTGTCAGACCTTATTATTTAATGGGCATTGCAGGCACCATAGCTCCCATGGCTGCAGAGGCACTGATGAGGGGGAAGTGGCCATGAACATGTCACAGCTGCAGTGACAGAGCTCAGGGTGTCACCACTCAGGGCACAATTCTGCTGAGCAGCAGGAACCACGGCTTTGGGTGATGTTGTCTCGTGGAAGTGACTGATGCCTCTGGACAGAAGGGTGCAGTAAGGCTGTAATCAATGCTGCTCTGAAAGCCATGTGCCTGTCTCACCCTGTCAAGTCTTTCAGCAGGGACTGAGTGAATCTATGCTAAGCTGTAGGATTTTGCAGTTCCATGGTACCTTGCCCTCACAAGAGGTCCAAGGCAATCACAGTCCCATATCTTCCAAGGTGCCCCTGACTGCCCCCTGGGGAATGGACTTCAGGAGCCACAAAGCATCACAGAAAGGGAAACTGAGCACCTTGTCTTGGATCTGTGCTTCTCAGGAGCAGGCTGTGCAGATGAGTTGGTTTTCCATGCAGCAATATCAGCCCCTCTGTTGGTAACACCCACATTGGCCCATGATTTCTTTAGGAGGTGATTTTACTTTCCTGTGCTGGTGTTTGCAGGGGTCCCAGGACGAGGGAAGAGATGAGAATCTTGACTTCATGTTTCAGAAGGGTGATTTATTATCTTATTATATATATTATATTAAAAGAAAATGATATACTAAAATTACACTAAAGAAAGAGAAAGGATTTTATCAGAAGGCTAGCAAAGAAAGGAATGGAATGATAATAAAATCTTGTGACTGCTTACAGCCTCAACACAGGTGGCTGTCATTGGCATCAAGTAAAAACAATTCACATGCTGGGTAAACAGTTCTCCAAATCACATTCCAAAGCAGCAAAACATGGAGAAGCAGAAGCTTCTCAGCTTCTCAGGAGAAAAGATCCTAACAAAAGGATTTTTCAGAAGATATGTCTGTGACACTTTCCCACCCACCAACTGGCTCAGCAAGTAGGGATCTCTCTGTAGGTAAAGGAAATGTGTCTGCCAGGTTAGGATTAAGCTGCAGGGGACTGCAGTGAGATGGGACCTAGAAACAGCAGAGCTTACACAGACATGGAGAATATTCTGCCTTCCTAAGTCCAAACAGCAAAGCCAACAATGCAGGAGTTTTTAGGAGCAGGAGCCATCTACTCTTGTATCTCATTGTATCTTTCCCCCACTCTCTTGGAGATGCTTTTTCCTGGGCAGCAGAATAGTCCTTGGGCTGGCAAGTGTCATGTGTGGTACCTGACAGGGTCCTCTGTGAACCAAAGCCAGTGCTGAGCTTTATCTTTGTTCCACAAAAAATCCCAGTATTTGGGAGCTTGAAATGTAAAGCAAGTAAATAAACATTTTAAACTAAAATGTGAGAACATCCTCTATTCCCAAATTGCATAATTGCAACAGAATCTTGTTTCAGTAACAGGATCACAAGGAAACAGCTGGAAATTGTGATCCCCCCTTGCTGTTCTTCCTTTCCTTCCTCTGTGTCTCACAGGACATGGAAAACATTCAGACAGGCAAGGAAAGAGGAGAAATTGAAAGTGCCTTCATCCTTGTGAGCCATCTCAATGAACTTAGCACCAAACCACAGAGATTTTTTTTTGATGATGGTCAATCAGAGAAACAGCAAATTGTGCAGAAGTGTTAGTCTTTTTCTCTCTGATAAGAAAAGATTTTGATTTTTGAGGAGTCCCAAGGCATCCAAAACATCCCACTGTTAAAGGGGTAAGAAGCAACTGCTTTTAATTCTGCTATGAATATTCTGCATGGCATTGAAAAGTCTGGGAACTGGCCCAGGACTTGGCAACAGAATTACTGGGTTTTTTCAGGTCTTTCCCTGACTGATATCTCATCTTCTGTGAGAGGTGGTTCCTGTGCTGGCTTGTCTTGCACCTTTTTTACACAGACAAATTTCTCACTGTCTGTGTGATCAGTAAAACTTTCTGTGGTACCTGGATGGGTAACGAAGGCACGTGGAGAAGCCCTGTTAGAGCATTTCTCAGACCTGACCTAACCTAGGAGGAGAATCATCATAGACTTGACTTGTTCACAGCACCAGAAGTCTGTCTGGAGGACATTTCACAATCTAGTTAATAATGTAAGTTCATGAAAAATATATCAGGGCTATGGGGAAATTAGGCTGGAGTCTTACAGCACATCTGGCCAAATCACTGAGTGAGCTTCAGTGAGAGCTAAAAGAATGGGTTAAAATAAAAAATATATAATACCATATGTTTTGTACATGGCATAAGGAAACTTCGTTTAGTAAAACAAAAAAGGACCACATTGGGCACATGTAATGTGAAGAATTAAGATCCCAAAGAGCAGAAGGAAGTTTATTTTAATCAGGTAAAATTCTTCAGACTTAGTTCACCCATTCAGACTATTTTGTTGTTGTTGTTGTTGTTATTTGTTTGTTTGTTTTGTCACAGTGCTTGGTTTCATTATGATGTTTGCACTCCCACAAAGCTTTAACATCTCTCTGGAACCAGCTGTAGTGTGAAAATCTTGCACTACATGAAGTACTATCCAAAGAAGCATCGTTAAACTTTGACTGTGTTTACAGGTCACCAAGCAGCCCCACAACATCACAAATAAACAAAGATGTAAAATTTTAGTCCATAGTGTGTTACAAGGATGATATATTCCCATGGCATACACCACAGAGACACATTTAATACCTGCCTGTGGCCACATTTCTCTTCACAGAGAAAAGCAAGACACAGCTTCCCAAGGATCTTTCTGGGATTCACATTCTCTGAACCTCAGAGAAAGAAAAAACAATTCTTATCTCATTTGCTGCTCCTCTTGTTGTTCACAAGTGGAATGCATTGTGGAAGATTGTTTACCTGAAGGGAATTGGTAATTGGATTCTGGTGTGAGTGTTTTGATTCATTGACCAATTGAATCCAGGTGTTTGTTGGGACTGTGGGCTGACAGTCACGAGATTCTGGGCAGTTGAGTGCTTGGCAGATTCAGTGTAATATAATATAATATACTAAAGAAGAATATAGTATAGTAAAGTAATTAATGAGCCTTCTGATATCCATGGAGTCAGATGCCATTTCTCCCCATTGTCAGGGTTGCCCTGATTTTACTATACCTGCTTGTAATTCTTTGCACTTTTTGGTACCAGACCATGGGAATATTCAGCAAATACCACAGTTACAATTGTGATAATGCCAAAATGAAATGCATCACTTGATATTTGCCAATTTCCAGGCTCCTTGGGTAACCTGGTGGTGAGATTGATTTCTTTCTCTAGGAAATGGACTGGAGGGGAGAAAGTGATGTTTTATTTTGAAATGCAGTGTGGCTGTTTTGTTTTGAAACGTGTCAGCCCCACACTTTCAGAGGGGGTTTGGGCCTTTGACAAGTTCTCTGCTGTGGGAGTGCATCAGGCACTGACAGTGCCCTTCAGCTCTTTGCTCTCTTCCCTCAGCAGTTTTTGATTAGGAGGTGCCACTACACTACATTGTTACCCTGTGCTAATAAGCAACCTGTGGCTTATGGTACATGGGGAAAAGTGGAGCTGATGCTCTGCATAACCTGCTCAATTTCTCTTATGCTTGTGAGAGAAATGGTTTTTGATGTGCAGTTTCTCTCTACCCCCAGTGCCGTGTCCCTGTGAACGCCATTTAGGCACTTTGATCTTTTCTTCTTTAATGTCCTTTAAAATTAAGGGACTGAATATGTCCAAGCTGCTGTCTCCCTAAAATTCTGTCCTCTCATCTCAGGGAATTCATTTGCAAAATGGGCACACTTTGAGCTCTGCTGTGCAGGAGCAGGAATTCTGGTGAGGAAAGGCACAAAGCAGAACAAAACTTTGGTTATGACCCTCCCTCCAGCTTCCTTCTCAACACCTACAGGCTTCAAACTCTGCTTCTTTCTCTTTCATCCCACAGCTGGATTTCAGGGGAGATTTCAAGGCAAAGTGCACAGAATTTCTAGTCCCTTAAAATAGAATACCTCAGACTGATAATAACAGCAATCTCAAAATAATAGTTATTAATGTCAGAGGAAAATTAATTCCCAGAACAGTATTTGTAAAAAAAATGAAGTTTTCTGCTCTACAGAGAATATCAAACATAACCAATTAGCTCTACTGAAAGTTGCAGCCATGTGATTTTATGTTATTTTTGTAAGATAAGAAATAATGACTGTGTTCAAAATTTGCAGATTTTACTACAGTCAGAACTTCTGATCATAATACTGATAATTGAAGACATTATTTTAAATGAGAAAGAAGAAATCCTAAGACTTTTGATCACTCTGAATAATTTATTTTCTGCCTTCATGTTTACTTAGCTCTTGAAAGATTTGCTCCAGGTATGCAGCAAGGTTAATACAATTGTAGTTAATACAATTGTTGGCTGTGCTATAAATGAGCAAATAATTTCTTTCCTTAAGGAAGATGAAGCAAAAAATAAAATATGCATCTCCAAAAGATAATGAGCATTTAGACAACAGCTAATGAAACTTGAGCGAGGAGTGATGAATCACAGCACTCTAGGTCATGGAGGAGAGCTGTGTAAATCATTGGTTTTTCAGCTTACTGTCAAATCTGAAAGATGAGGAGAGAAGAAGAACTGTTTTAAGTTAACCTCAAATGTGTTGTTTATCTGTACTCAAAAAAAAAAAAAGGAAATAAAAAAGAATTGTTTTACACTAAGAATATGAACAAAAAAGACTTTCTTCATCCTGAACCTAGAAATTTCATTTTGAATTTGAATACTAGTGCTGTGTATCTTTTCATTTTTAAAAAAGAAATCTTAGAAATAAACCTTTGTTTAGAAGCTTTAGAAGCTTAATTTGCATTCTGTATGCCAATATATATGTACCTGTTTTCCCTGGTCTGTCACATGTGGTTTGAAATAAATGTTTGAGGCTCAGTTCTCCCTTTTTTTTGGTTTATTTGAAAAAATGCAACAGGCCAGTGAACACAGAGACCTTTCATAGCTGTGCATGCCAGCAGTTAACTGGGCAGCATTAGCCTCCACAAATTTCAGGTATTTTGAGAGGACCATAAACACTGACTGCATTTTGAAAATCTGCCTTATCAATTTACAGTACTGCTGGTTTAATATGAAATTTAACCTTGTGAAGAAAAGCCCAGATGGGTTCAGTTCCCTTTGGAGCAGTCACAGAGTTAAGAGGATCTGTAATTTCCCTGTAAGAGAGTGAGCTAAAATTTGGGTTCTGGCACCTGTCAGTCTTTGAAGCATTATTTCTTCAGCCAACAGGACCATGACTCAGTCAGGGTTTGCAGTATTAAATTGAAATTTTTACATAGACATCAATGTCTTGGGTCACATTCAGAAGGGATTCCCTGTGTGTCTATGCAAAAAAAAAGCCTACTACCTTCTTCAGATAATATATTTTTTCTAAAAATTAGATATATATTAAATGAAATAAAAATACATGCATATTAGTTTCATATTGCATGTAAAATCTGTTAGATGTCTATGAATTACCAGCTAAACCATCACCTGGAGATTAAACAACTGGCAATTGATGTTTTCATGTTAGAAGTAATTCTGGAATAAAGACAAGTAACCATAAGGGGGGGGGAAGGAAGAAATGAAAGTGATTGCCTTTCAAAGTCAAATCAAAATTTTCTTCCTGTCAAAGATATGGATATAGTGGAAAGATTGTCATAGTGTTAATATAAAAAGAACTAGATAATTTGGAAAATATATGCAAAAGACATAGGTTGGAAACACTGTCAGCAGTAAGCATCCCACCCATTCCTTTTCAAGGAGAATGTATCAAATCTGAAGTGACTTTTTAAAGACAACAAATATTTTGTCCCTTAGATAAAAAAGCTGTGTTGCTAAAGAAAAACTAGTCTTGTCCTGTACTTTTGTTCTGTAACTGTGCATAACAGAGATGACTAAAAATATCTGAAACCATTTGCTACATTCAAATTACATAATATGGACTTTTGTCATAGGCATAATTTTGTTTTCTTTTTTTTTTTTGTAAAAGAAATTTGGTTTTCTCAGGGCCTGTATATCAACGTGTGTAGCTTGCCATTAGATTGGAGGGGATGCACTGAAATCAATCTCCTCCTGAGCCCTTGCTTCCCTTCCTGCCTGCAGTTATCCACCTGGTTTGGTTCTGGATTGTCTCCATGGAGCTGGGTAGGCAGAGCAAGAGTGGAAGTTGAATTCTTTCCCATTTTTCCAACACAGAAGAGATAGAGTAATGGAGAATGAATCCCTGATCTGTTTGAGTAATTTCTTGCTATTACTTATGCTGAGGGACAGGGATTATAGGCCTCCTGTATTTCTTTAGCCTATACATCACCATAAGGTCAATTGACTTTTATAAACACTGCTAAGTTTATTCTTGCAATTATTTTGTGTCACTGGGCTCTGTACCTTAGCCACAGCTATGTAAAAAGTGTTTTTATTGATCAGCTTCAGCTGGTATATTGTTTTATTGAACTCCCTCTCTTTCCTCTTGGTATATGAGGACAGTAGGTGCTGGAGATCTTTTTTTTTTTACATTTTCTGTATGTTCACTAGAAATTTCTGCTTGTATCCTGAAATGCCCACTTTCAGTCTTCACTAAACAGAACAGACCCAATCTTTCAAATCTCTCCTTCTGTGGAAATCACTGTATTTTCATTATGCATTATGCATAATATTTTGTCAATCCTCTTTCCACCCTTCACCTTCAGCAATATCTTTTCTGAGATATGATGAAACTGAATGAAAAATGTCAAGTGATGTCTCACAAGCAATTTACACATTGATGTTATGAACTTCCCAATACTCATTTCCTATTCACTCTTTATGCATCCTAACAATTTCATTTACATTTGATTCATCTTAACAATTTTATTTACTACTTATGCTGTACACTGAATAGCAACTGATATCAGATGTGGTATGACATTCATTTTCTGGCTTTTAGGTTTTTTCCAAAGAGTCCAAGAATGTGTGAGTAGTTCAGATTTTCTCCATGGGCATTATAAAGCATTAGTCAACAATAAATTTCACAGCTGGATTTTTTCTAGGAATAATTTCTTTGGTGCAGTTAGTTCTTTCTATGATTTCCTGTTTTCTATTTTGATAAAGAATTTGTCAATAGTAATAATTCAGCCAATTCAGTTTATGTAAACACATTTCAACCTTCAATTTTCCACCTATTGTTTACTTTGACTAGTGATTATTCATTGCTTATTATTTGCACTTCCTGATTGGTTATTCAAGTCAAAATTGTTGCTGTTTCCAACCAAGTTAATAACATTTCAGTCAGGAACTCTACAGAAGGTCTAGAATTGTATTTCCATGAATAGAAGAGTCAATATAGTTTTGAGGTTTTTTGTGATTGGACACATTTATATAACAAAAGACATCCAAGTTGTTGAAGAGTGCTGTCAGGTGTGTCAGAAACTGTTTGTCAGATGCAATGCTGGAGACATCTGATATTGGTGAAGGACAAGGTGGCACCAGTAAATTAGCAGTGAATCTCAGAATGTGGATGGGAATATTTTAGATTGACAAAGCTGGAGAACTGACAGCAGATAAAGAATTACATAACCAATGGCAGCTGTTAGTGAAAAGATGTGAATATTGCTCTGAAGAACTGAGTTCAGTGGAAGATTTTTTGCACCAGGAGGACACAAAACGATGGAAGGATTGCTCATCAGTCAGAATAAGGCAGTGAGAAAAGAATGAAATGATCTGGAAACTTTAGAAGTGATTAAACCAGTAGAGACAGGAATGCTTTGATAAGTTTAAGTTTTAGAGACTGTTTTAAATACAGTTTTAAAACTAGTTGCCAGGCAGTAAAACAACTTGCAAATAACTTATAGAGAGAAGGGTAATTTTTGTTGAATGAAAAAGTAGGTAAAGAAACTGATGGCAGCAAAGACAGCCAAACTAATTCCTTAGAAACTTATGTCAATTGTCTGGCTAAGAGCTTAAAAGTATTGATTGTAGACAGAAGAAAATGTGGTGAAAAAAAACTGGCATGAATAAATTCTTGAACATTTCTTGCAGAAAAGAGGTGTCATTTTCCACAGGTCCCTATAATACAGCACTTCCCTATTGCAATTTTAAATTACTTTCTTAGATTGCTTCTTTCTGTAGCTATTATTGACAAAGTTTTCCAAGAGGATGAGGTCAGATTGTGCTACTTGTCTGGCTTCCACTTGGCAGGTAGTTAAACTAAACTTCCTGACAAAGGACATTAAAGTTATGACAAATTTCAGCTCTTCAGCAGAGAGCTGTATGCTACTCAATTTTAGGTACTCATAGCCACAGATATTTTCCATTTAGAGAACCTCAAAGAACTCTTCTTAAATTTCAGATGAGTAGTCATAGCCACAAATCCCTCTGACAAGAAAGCCCAGCTCTAGAGTAAGTAAAAAAACTCTGAATGGTATTTGGGTTCTTTCCATTATCAGCAACAGCAATATTAAAAGATGCTGTGGGAATATTTGAATTACCTGAATAAAATATTTTATTTTATGCTCCAACACTGACAAATCTTCCAATTCTCATTTATGGAGTACCCATTAGCAAATGATAAGTGGGGCTTCAAGGGCTTCAAAAGTGATTTTTTTCATTATCAGGAAAGCACAGCAACAGTAGGAAGAGCAATATGAATTGCTACTTGTTTATCACAGCACTCAGATTTACACAACAGCAATAATTCCACCAGAACTGTAAACCAGACTCAGAATACAGATCCTTAACTAACAGGTCAAAAATGGGGCAAAGGAGGGAGAACAAGCATGATAAATCAGTAAGAGAAAATCAAAGTTATAATTTAAAAGGGTAGTAGGAAGGGGGAAATAAAAAAAAGAGAAACCAGAAGTGGCTTAAAAGCAGGAGATAAAAGGATTTTGTGATAAAATGAAGCATGAGATAATTATGTGAAATGTTGCTGTAATCTGATAAAAACACCTAGACTTTGAATGGGGAAAGAAATGCCTGTTTCACCTTTAGTCAGTGCCCCCTTCTCTTTCAATGCCTCCAGAAACCTGTGTTAGAATTGCACTTCCACAGAGTTCTAGAAGTGAAAATATTTTTGGTAAATCTCTATTTGATGTAAGTGTGAGGAGGCAGTGAATAAATGTAAGAAATTATTTGAACATTTATTCTAAAAGGATTGAATGATTTAATTTTATTTTTTTTTATGAGAACTTCAGGTGACATTTTAAGGGCTAAACTTATACTCTTGGGATTTTTATTTCTGATAGCACAGATACACATTTACTTGCAGTGCAGATATCAAACTATGGCAGGTTGGGCTGGATCCAAAGAGAATAAATGTGTAGGAAATCATGAGGAGGTCTGTGAAAATAGTAATGGCAATAATCAGACATAAAAGGAGTCTTCACATTTTAATTTCAGAAACACTGGAATTAATGCCTTCCCAGGCTTTTAAAACCATTTTCTCCTTGTTTGCACATTTGCTCTTGGAGGCTGATGAAATGTTGAAAGGCAGCATTGTAGATGTCCTTTCAGGGAGATGGGGTTTTGCCAAGCAATATGAGCATTATGAAACTTCCTATAATCTATTTCAATGACCCAGCCTGAAAATACAAGTGAAATTAAAATTACATGGTAACAAAATAACTCCAGCTTGTAAGGATGCTATTTTTTAAATGCCAGACAATTCTGTGGATCTTAGAATGTTTTAATCCTTTTCCAGAAACTAACCTTGCTTTCTAAATAATAATTTACATGCTCACAATTCTTTGCAGTAAGTTCTTGTTTGCAGTGAGTTCTTCCTTACACTAACTTTGAAGAACTTTTAAAATCTGATTATAACTGAGGTGATGCTCGAGCCCATCATTCCCATATTGCTTGAAAAATATTCAGAAAAAAAAAGAAAAAGATGAAATGTCCATCTTAGTTTTGAGTGATAGTTCCTACAATTACTAACTATAATTTAGAATTTGCCAAAATTAGAGTGAGTAATGTTGGATCAATTTTCTTCTCATCTTTCAAAATGACAGAACCCACACAGAAAATGTCCACAGAAAGATTATACACCCCTTTCCCCCCCATCTTTGCTGACTTTTGAGACAAGTCTATTGAAAATGAAAATTACTTATTTCTTTGGAAAGATGTCTTTAAAAACAGTTCTGAAGAAGGAACTGTGTCTTTGCAAAATCAAACATCTGAGCTAATACAGAGTGGAAATAACATTGTGACAAACTTTTTGTTTAAATTTATTTGCTCTTTTGAATTTAAAATCTGTTTAAATAAATATGCTAATTCAAAACTATTCAAGTGTTCCATGCAGGTAGATTTCTTCCTATCAGCAGCTCATAAGTTGTGTTCACTAGAGTGTCACAGACCACATATATTCTATAGAGAGAAAGTCTGCATTGAGTGCTGCAAAACTTTTGGTTTAGGCACAGCAGCCTGGTACCAGGGAGTGAGATAAAGCAGGTCTCCTGCAATTGCATTGAATGCTGAAATCAGATTTCTCCCCCTTGCAATTAAGTTACACAGCAGACCCCTGAATTTGGAGCTGCAGCAAAGGAATAGTGTGAGATTTCCTGCTCCTTTCCTCTCCTAAAGCTGAGGAATCCACTGTGCAAAGGAGAATAATGGGGTAACTGGTACCTCACAGTGCAACACTGCCCTTTCAGAATGCTGCCCTCAAACACAATTGGTACAAGAGTCAATAATGTTTATTGATTTGGCAGCAAACTGCTAAGAAAAAAAAATCAAAAAGCCAATAACCTATTCAAATAATAGAATAACACTGCTGTTACCAATTTACAATTGTGTTATTTTGCACATTATTATAGACAATTATGAAATTTTTATTTATCGCTCTTAAATATTTTCAATAACTCACAGCTGCTGTTACAATGCAATTCTACCACCTGTTCCTCCTCACTTAACTTAGGGTTAGGATGCAATTCTGTCCATCTTTGTTCCACCTCCAGCACCAAACCTCCCAGCCACAGGACATGGACTGGGCTTGGGTCTGCAAGAACAGCTGGCTGGAGATCTTTGCACCCATGCCATCAGAAAGTCCAACCTCCTCTGTGGCCTGTTTGATTTTACACCCTAGCATCCATTTTTTGCCATATCTACTCAAAATTTTTCACTGCTCCTCTTCATTTTTTCTGCCTTGTTTCCTCAGAAATACACTATATGTTTCTAGTCATTTTTTTCCCACTGCTTCTAATTTTGTTGCATATGTAAGTGAATTTGGAATATTTGCTGCACTTAACTGTACAATCTACATCTTATATGGTTAACTGACTCCCCAATTGCCCTTCAACTACACATTTTGTACTGTTGCCTGTAGTTTATCTTAAATATTTGACTGTACCCTTAATTTCTCAACATAATTCCTATTAAGTTTTAACATTTTCTCATCTTGTATGCACACAGTCCTTACATCAGAGCAACATATTTCTCTAGCTGTGTTTGTACACAATCTTGTGCTCTTGTCTAGCTCCTTAATTAGAAAGAATTAGTCTTGATATATTCACTGAACAGTCTTCCAGATTTTTTCAGAAAACATTTTTTTTATGGAGTTCAGTACTCCAGTGGGATTTCTTGATCACAGCAATAAAGTAAAACAAAAAAAAAATGCCCTCAGCTTAGTGATTTACATCTCTTGTACATGTTTTGTTTAATTTCAAAATACATTATGCATATACTACATTTCTATAGAACTCCTCTCTCTTTCCTAAGTTAAGCCTTTTTTTTATTTATTTGACTTTTACAAATATGGGCTTCAGGATCTTCTCACTTAGGCAGTGACATGAATCAGATCTTAATAGTTGGAACATCTTCCTGATACCTCTGACATCCCCACTGAGATTTCTCCTCTGTTGACAGCTGCCTAAGAATCAAGCACATGAGAATGTGAGAGCTTCTCTCACTGATGCAAATGCAGCTTTAGAGCCTGTCATTAACTTTAAATGAAAAACAACTCTCAGAAGTGGCCACGTTCCAAAGGAGGGATCTTGGCAGAGTTCGGCCATTTTGAGACAGAAAGGTGATGATTCCCTAAAGGATAAGGATCAGTCCTACTCAGCAGACCTAAAATGGTTTGCTAGAAGAGAAAATGAAAGTATGGGACAATATGGGCAAAATGAATGGATAGATATGAATGTTTGGCTCTTGCAGATCTCAGAGGTGCAGTCCCTGAGCTGCTAATCTGAATTTTTGCAGCTTTATCTGCCCTTTAACAACTTCTAGTGCGGGCATGCCACCATCCATGCTGAGGGGAGCCATGAAACAGTGTGCAACCCCTACTGGCTGCAGCCAGCCCTGGGTAGTGTTGGGAACAAGCAGTACTGCAGAAATGGAGCCATATTTCCCCCTCTACCTTCTGAAGTCACATTTCAGTGTTTTATGCCTCTGTTATTAGGCAAGGCATTGAACTAGAGAATAATTTTATCTTCTACTGATGTCTCTTCCTTCAGACTTTACAACTTTAAGAGGCTCTAAACATTTAATAGGCAGAAAAGGAAAACACCTCATTAAAAGAAATCTCCCTGCAGATAATTGAGCACTCAGTTCCTTTGGTATGGTTAATAGGGTTATGTATTGCCATATCTGATTTGTTTTACTGCAGTGGACAAGAACGAAGAGCAGAAGCCATGAAATTTCTGTGTAATTTGGCATTTAGCATTGATTTTCCTTAACGTTTCCTGGATTATTGGCAATCCCATATAGCTAACCCAGTGTGAAAACTCTGTCTTTCTTGGATTTCATTTGCTTTTTCATTATTCATCAATGTGTCTCAGGCTAGAGTATTACAGTGTTCTTTTATAATCCAGTACTGTGCTGCTGTAAGGAGCTGATTCCTTCCCCTTTGTACTGATAATCATGGACATGTTTCATGTGAAATCTGAATCAAAGCAGTTGAATTCTTTATCTCTTGAGAGCCTCTGAATCTTCTCCACAGAAAACATGAAGGAAGTTCAAAAAGGAAAAGATTATAAAATGCTTCCTCAACAATATCTATCTTTCTTTCTTTCTTTCTTTCTTTCTTTCTTTCTTTCTTTCTTTCTTTCTTTCTTTCTTTCTTTCTTTCTTTCTTTCTTTCTTTCTTTCTTTCTTTCTTTCTTTCTTTCTTTCTTTCTTTCTTTCTTTCTTTCTTTCTTTCTTTCTTTCTTTCTTTTTCTTTCTTTCTTTCTGTTTCTCTCTTTCTCTCTTTCTTTCTCTTTCTCTAATATATGATTAAAGGCTTAATTATTTCTTTGTGTATATGCAAAACATAGTAAAAGTAAAAGGAGCATGGGATACTGGGAAGAATAAGTTTTTTATCTGCTTGCACTTGCACTATTTTTTTTAAAGCCTTTATTTCTTGGAGACACTGTTTGCCAGTCAGCTAGCTGAGTGATAATCAGAGCTAGTCAGGCTGATTTATGGCTCTGATTTGCCACACAAAAAGTCTTCTTTTCATTCATCACTAGTAAAGAATATTGGGCTATTGCTGCTGCAATGTATGGTGGATATTTAAGTCACCATGACAGAGAAAGCACAAACATCTCTAGCAAAAAGCTGGTAACATGGATAAAGTATGATCTAGATCAAACGAACAAACCAATCCATGTGTGACAAAGCTGCAGATAAAATAGTCCAGACTTCCCCCTCACCAGAAGAATTACATTTTAAATTAGACAGTACAAAATTATAAAGAAAATCCAATACATAACTTGAAGGAAATCCTTACTTTCTATATCCAGAATCAACTTCTGCTCATATTAAGCTTTTCAAAAGAAAATTTTTGTTTCATGAATGTGTAGTATAATATCTTTTCCACAAGATTTCAGTTTGACTTCCCTTTGGTAGAAATAAGAGCAAGAATTATATGGTAGAATGAGTTGCTTTTCTTTACATGGCATCTGGTTTTAAACTATTTTTGAAACAAACAAAAACCTACCAAAGGGCTTTTTATGACATGAGTATATATTGTGACAGGTTCAATTAAGTAACAAGTTATGGTAGTGACTTTAAAAAAGCAAAACCATGGGAGAGGCTTTTTTTTAAAATTCATATTCTAATGAAGTCCAGTTGAAAATCAATAGAGAGACTCATTATGCTTTTAGTAGAGTTGGGCTCAGACAGGTAGCCCATCCATACTAAACTCAGGACATGGAATGGAATGGAATATTTCAATTATAAGGGACCTACAACTATCAGTATGTGCCTGACCACTTCAGGACTGACCAAAAATTAAAGAATATTTTTAAGGGCATTGTCCAAATGCCTCTGAAACACTGACAAACATGATGTGGTCTGACACCCCTGATGAGCTTTGACCCCCTTGGCTGCCAGGGCTCACTGCTAACTCAGATTAAATTTGCCATCTACCAGCATCCCCAGATTCCTTTCTGCAGGGCTGTTCTCCAGGCACTCCTCTCTCCATTTATACTTATGCCTGCTATTCCATCTATCCCAGGTGCAGAATCTGGCATTTGCTCTTGTTAAATTTCATGTAGGCTGATCAGGTTTCATCTGTGGAAATTGGTGGGAGGCACAGAGCTGAGAAACATATGAATCTAAAACTGATAGGAAAAAAATCTTCATTTCATTTTTCACCTATATCACAAAACAGACAAGCACAGCAACAAAACATATGTTTTCAGCTACAAAACAGATTTACATCTCCTAGTCAGTGAGAAATATCAGGAATTGCTTCTCCTTTCCCTCTTCTGTTAACCAGATCAGAGTGAAAATGAGAGCTGGTGGGCCTGCTCAACTCACCCTTGGCTCTCTGGCTTGAGTACATCAAGAAGCCAGGTCCTTTCTAAAGCAAGCACAGAACAAATCTCAGTCTGCTGCCCTGGGCAGAGAAGCCCAAATAATTCAGTCTGATTGAATAGACTGTGTGTTAAACCCAAGCTAAGTTCTGAAATGGACACTTCAGAAAAGATCAAGGTCTACATAGCCCGGTCACAGGGTATTTTTCTTACAAAATGGCTTAAAATTCAAATAACAGAAGTGAGTATTCTCTTTTAATAACTCATTTCTCTTATTTGACGTTCAAGGTATGGCATATAACAGCACAATTTAAATTAATACAGTATTAATCATAATAAAGCACCCAAATACTCAGTACTAATAATAATTACAATAAAGCTGTCCTGGGAGAATTTTAATATTCTCCACTGGAGTATGTCCTTCAAGTTCATTGACTTCTAGATAAGATTTGAAAAAGAAATATACCAAAGCATAAAAAGATAAAGTGTTTGGGTTAATATGTCCCATAGAAAATCACAATGTGGGAGATCACAATATGTGGGAGAAAATAATGCTAATTGGTATTGATATGAGAAGAAGAAGCTAAACTGTTAGTCAAGTGCAAATAGGTGTCCTTTTTCATCCACTGCAATAACAAACAAATTGAGTCTAAATTAGAGAAGCTTTTGGAATATAATGTGCTCCAACTGCTATAGCCAGGAAATATCAGATGGGAAACCAGGTCTTTTTGCTATTTAATCCTTCTCCTGGCTCTGGACATCAGCTGTAAGGAGCCAAAATCTGCTCTGTCATTTTGTAAGGATGCCCATCCTAATTGTGAATCCAAGGCAGGTGTCTGCAGCCAGTCCAGGACCAGGCATCTGAGAAGTTCCTACCACAAGGGTGATGGGAACCCCTATTGCTGATATCCCGAAGGTTTTATCCATGGGGTGAGAGAGTGCTGCGGTCAGGTGGGCAACAAAAGCAGAGCTCAGAAGAGATAGAAAAGCTTTCTGCCCAGGGGAGTGAATTTCATTCTCCACCTGCATCTGAGCAGGTAAATAACAGATTTAATAGATAAAAATCACGGCTATTTCTTGTGTGAATTTAGTGAGCACATCTCAATTAACTGGGATTCTGTGGCCAAAAACCACAAAATCAATCACCCAAACAAATCAGACTACAGTACAGTATGTATATGATACAAACAAAACCACCTGAAAATGAGGATAATATACCTGTAAATATATATTTAAGAGATCATTTTCCTTTTTGTAGTCAGTCCCTTGTGTCTACATGTGCAATGAGTAGGTGACAGCCTACAGATGACTCAGGCTTCCCTTCCTTGTACTTATCACATCCCTAAATCAAGAGCTGAATTAGGTCAATGTCAACCTTGTAACATAGAATATAAGTTATTCTGTTCAAAAGAAATCCTACAGCTGTTTTTGAACAGAAAAGACTAGGTCACCAAGGAGAATGGTGCCATACCACTCCAAGTCCCACAGCACAGGCAATGCTTCCTGGTGGTAGTGGATGCAAAGCAAAACCAATGCTACAGCTGCTTTCTAATAATTATGTTGCCTATTTCTTCTCAGTTATTTAACAAAAGACCTACACAATCAGGAATATTTCTTTTGCCACAATTTTCATTCCTAATTGTACTCTCTGGACCTGATTATTAATTTGAAGAAAATTACAATTATCTGGCCATGCAGGGGTCCTGCAATTTCTTTAAAACTCTATTTTGTTAGAGAACAATAAAATCAAGCAGGTGGTCCTAAAGGGGGAAGAAAAGAAGGAAGAAAAAAATTCCAAACCAAAACCAATCCAAGCTGACATGATTATTGCCAGCAGCGATATGTCTTTATCATTTCAATAGTTTGGATTAGCTGAGAGAAAAGTGATGGAGCTGTGCAAAAATAATGACAGGATAGACCTGGAGTCAGAGACTTTATCTCAACAGAAACAGCAACGGGCTAAATGGCTGAACTGTCCCCTCTTGCTAACACAGTAATGTGGAATGTCTGTTCCACAAACAGATGGAAGGTTTGTAGCCAGCAGGTGATGTGAGGAGCAGCTCACATCACCCATCCTCTCAAATTCATGGATTGCACCTTTGCTGTGCCCACTGAGATGCGTGACTGCTTGGAGCAATTTCTGTGTGCAGCAGCAGCCCTTCTCCCCCCAGGCAGATCATCTGCAGGATTTTCCTGGCTTTTTACAAAAGGTGATATAAGCTGTGTCATCTGTATGTGTGCTTTTAATCCAGCCAAAGCCAGGGTTTAATTCTGACTCTGGTGCTGTGTTGTTGTGGAAGCTGAGACCCTGCAGGACAGGACAAAACCAAAGCTCAGCAAAGGGCAGCTGAGGAGGCTCAGCCATGCATGGGAGGCCACAGGGCCTCTTTGCAAAGCAAATGTTGGTATTGCTAAATTAACAGCATTTTCCATGCGGCTCACACCTGCTGGTGTAGTGTTTTTCATTCAGCCAGAAGGAAAGTCAACGAGTTTGAAAGGCAATTTCTTCTTTGACTCGTAATTTTCCTTCAGTGATTCATTCATGCCAGCTTCTTATCTGTGTATCCCAGTGGCTTTGAGGGGTTGGATAATAGCAACAACAAGGATACTCAGTCTAGTGCTAGCCTCCTGCTTTAACAGTTATCACTTGGAACAGGTCCAGACCCAATCCTTGGGATTGGACAGGCAGCTGTCTTCAAGGTGAATGAAACTGTGCATGGAAGGTAGAATTTATCTCTTATTCCAGTATATTCCTTTGAAAATGTTCTCCTGATCTAAATGTACATAAATGTTAAATAAAATTCCATGTGCTTTCTGAAACCTCCCTTTTGGCATCCATCCCTTAAGGGTTCTCCTCTGATATTTATCAGGCTAGATTGCACATGTAGACACAAGCCTCATCCTCTCTCTGGGATTTTCTTCACTGACATCAAAAATAGGAGCCATAATTTCCTTTTATTCCTCAGAATTGTGATTTACACTGTTCTTATAGGAGGGGAAAAAAAACAATACTCTTCTATGCTGCCCTGATACTCTTGCTGAGAAAAGGTAAAATTTTTTACTCCCTCAGGCTGTCTGACATGGAGGTCAAAGAAGGGACAAAGACATGAGCAGAAACCATCCCTGTTTTCCAGATGACATGGCCAGATAACTCACCCAAGGCTTGGTGGTTTTTATTTTTTTCTGTGACAAATGGTCCAAGCTACTGGCTGTTCTTTATCTGGTTTGACTTACATTACTATGAACAAATCATAAAAGGGTACCAGTGGTATGATTTTAAAATATATTAATGGACACAGTATAAAAACAAATTAGGATCTACATCTCCTCTCATGCCCACAGCCATGGTTAAAGATTAATATGATCAACAGTAACTGCTTATTTCTACTTCAAACACCCACAAAAATGGAAGATATTTTCTTCTTGCTCTGAAAGCTGACAATTCTGACGGTTTTCACATTTGGCAAGAATCAAAAAAAAAAAACCTCAAAAACTAGGCCCTTCAGAGAATAGGTTTTGCAAAATAAAGTTCAGCAAGGTGCAAGGTGAAATTTAACTTCAGCTTTTTGGTTATCATAATCAAATAATAGTTATGCTCTTGGGTTTTCTCCTTGTAACTGTATGTGCATATAGTACCAGCTAATTTCTTGCAGCTCCTGAGTTGTCAAATATCTACTAATTGTTTGATTTTTACAGAGGATCTGTGTACAGTGTTCAGGTAGAACTTGTGGGCATTCATCACCTTTGCAAATCCAGCCAGATGTTCCAAAGGGTCAGACTGTCCATGTCTAAAGGAGAGTACTGCCAAACAAATACCTCCCCTCTAGCTGCTGTACCTCACCTCAACCATTCAACTGAAAGCCTCTGAAGTCAAGGGAATATCTGTGACTAAAAGTGAGCATTACATGTTGTACAAGAGAGAATAAATATGGCTTAGATGCTGAAATATTTCAGCTGGGCGTATGTATTAATCTTTTGTAACTCTGGTCAGGGGCCATGTCTAGGAAAATAGTGTCATCCTTTCTGAAGGGACTCAGACTCTGTATTTCTTTATACTTAATACAAAATTAAGCTTAAATAACATTCAAATATTTATTTCAGCAATTCTAGTGTCAAATTACCTGAAGCTAAGGTACATTGTTTTAATTTACACCCAGATCCACTTTCATCACCCTGTGGCAGTGTCAGGTGGGCGTGAGTTATGTACTCTTTAAAGCTGACATGGCATGCTAGTGCTCTGCACAGAGGATGCAGAAGAGGCCTCAGAGGGTCAAGGGAGATCATCTTTCATAGATGAAGTCCACTTGAATATTCAACAGAAAGTGGTCTCTGAGATTTCTGTGATTTCTGAGAGCCTGATTCTAACAGCTTAGTTCATCTGCTGTTATGTGAGCTGTTTTCACCTTCTCAGTGAAGGGTATTAGGAGACTATTTAGACATTTTCCAAATGACATGGAAACAGACCTCCAATAAGGCCTCTGATCTGGGGCAGAGAGGGGTAACATGCTATGAAGGAAAAAAATCTACCTTGTTATGCAGCTCTTTGAAGTCATTAAGAGGTTTCAGATGGTAGAGGGTGAAGGTGGAGCATAGGGCAGGGTTGAGAGAAGGGGATCAAAGGGGGAAATTAAAGCACTTCATCATGTAATTCTATAATTTATTATATTAATAATATCAGCACACTGGAGCTCTTAGCTGCAATGCAACTGAAGCTGGCAAAGAGCAACAGTAGATATCATGTGTCATCCTAGAGCAGAGTGCAGAGGAAGGAATTGTGGCAAGGAAAATAGGCAAGCCTTATTGCAGAAAAGTTCAGAGATATTCATCAGAGAGAGCAAATGGACCGCAGCTACTGCAGGCTTGTCTGAGAGTAGTTTATCTGACCTGGGAGGAAAGGTACCTCAAACAAGCCTGACAGTGTTTCAAACTGTGGTGAAGAAACCTGATTTAGCAAACTTGCATCTATACTTCTGGTCTGTGTGCTTCCATTTATCAGCTTGATTTTGCCCCAGCATGAAGCGTTATTTTATAACCTTTGCCAAGCTGCTGCTGAGAAAATTTGATTCTTTGGTCTTCAGCTGATGAATTTTTGGAAGTCTTGAGAATGGGCTTGCAAAGAAAGTTGGACTGGTACACACAAGCTGTGGAAGTGGAATGGGTCTAGGAGTTTCAAATGCCTGGGAAGTGTTTTCTGTTCCATCAACATCATCAACCTAATGAGCCACTTGATCATTTTTCACTGTACTGTTCCACTTTTGCATACATTTTTCTCATTCTTCCAAGTGAGATTGAACTTGCACATGCTCTTATGCAACATCCAGATGTTTCAAGTTCTTGAAGAGAACATGACCTCATTTGATGTGTAAACTATAGTAGAAATCCCATCATTTGTGCTATTAATCAAGGGTTTTTCATTTGTTTTTCATGTTGTGTAATTGTGACAGTGTCTATGACAGTAAGGCAATCCAAAAGATTTTCTTTCTGTTCCTCTTGGCAAGGAATCACCAATTTTATTTTTTTTTCACTTATATTAAACATTGCTAGAGTTAAGTAGCACTAAAAGTGTTACTGAAGCACTTTAGGTTAATTTATATGGAAATTGTATCTTCCACACCTAAGTGAGCCTCTGGTCAATAATGTGATGGTTAAGGAGTGGATGAGATCAGTGATGAAGTTTAAGATTTCCAGGCAGTAGAGAAGTAAATGAAGGACCAGGCCACTTCCAGTTCCAGTGCAGAATATACAGAAGAAAATAAATTGTTCAATGTAATTATCAGAAAGCTAAGAATTCATGCCAGTCAGAAAGGAAGTTCTCCTAGTGAAAGACTCATCCTGAGAACGGCCAGGTAGGGAAATTTATTCATAGAACAGTGAGAGATTCAAAGATGAAATCTAATTCTGGTTTTAAGATCCATGGGACCATGAGGACAGGTAGTTTTGCTACACTAGGAATTTGTACTCCTTAGTTATCTACTAATATCTGTTCATGGGGAAATGAGCAGTGATTGTTCTAATTCATTCAAAATGCAAACAAACAACATATTTTAATTATTAAGAATGTTACATAATTTTCAGCGTTCAATGTCAGCAACATTTAACTGAGGTTATAATGTCTTCATTTTTTTATTCTGTGGTTTGGGGGCTCTAGAAGACAATCTAGATTTAATTTATAACCAAAGCATATATTATTTGAAGATTCAAATAAACTTCAAATAGGAAATTCTATTATATTCTTTAGAAGTTCTTCAGAATGTTTTTGAGTCTTAGCGTGGTATACACTGACAGTGAGAAACATGCAAAATTAATGACATGAAAATAAGAAGCAAACATTTCAGGCAATAAGTCTAAAAAGCCTTAAAAATTGAAAACAGCAATAACATTTATCTGTGTTCTGCATGACACTCACCTTAGGGAAGTTATTAATACTTTTAGTGTAGGTGGTGTGTTGAAAATTACTTTCAGAGTTACAGGGTAATATATTACATCCTTTGCCATAGCTTCTCTTAAAATAAAGGGAAAAGATTTTTAATACATTCATTTCTGTAGCACTTTGAAACATATACAAGCTTTCTTCCTTTTTAAAAAATATTACTTTCAGCAATTCACATTAATCAATGACTGTGTGTTATCACTTCCCAACAAAGAAATAAAATATATCCAAAGTTGAGCATGCACTGCACAAAGCAGTCACATGAAATAGTTTATTTTTTTACCACATGGCTTTTAGATGTAAAATGAAATGGAGAACATAAACAAACCCTTTCAGTAGTGAGAGGCCTTAGTGAGGTCTTCTCATGGTCACCTCCTGAGAAGTTGTTTCTTTGTTGCTGTTGTGTATAGGCTTGCATCAGAAGCTTTTCCTTTCCTCCTCCTTCTTCTCTATGTCTCCTGTAACTGCGTGCTATAATTGCAGGAGTCAGAGTCAAAATCAGGTGTTTTTGTCCGGAGAACTGCTTGTTTCTAACAGCAGTGAAATCTTCTCCATCTTTGTCCCTGCATACCATCCTTCCAGAGGCAGGGTCTCTTAAGAAAATGAATTGGTTTTTGTGGATTGCAGCAGGTTTCATTAAGCTTGAAGGAAATAAATGCTGCAGGCTCCAAGTGCACTCCTTCCTCAATTCTGTGGACAAGGCACTGGGTAATGTGTGTTGTGTCTGTGTCCCAGTGCAAGTGACATGGACACATCCATCCACTTTTGGTCTCCTTAGTCTCCTTTTAAACAGTAGGAATTTTAATTGGAGTCATCCAGATCTGAAACTGTAGTAGCACCTCAAAGATTTCTCTGGGGTTATAAGGAGTGGTGACAGCTGATTTACATTGAACATGATATGAGTTTTCCTCATCCTTCTTTTCTTTCTTTTCTCAGCCTCAGACTTCTTTGCTTAAAAGAGAAAAAAAAGGCATAAAAATAATTTTCTATTTTTTTTTCCCAAAGGATAAATATATATCATCTATGAAAACTGGAATATTTTAATGGCACATTTCAAAAGACCAACCATTCCATAATAAGCTTTTAGCATCAGCTGAAGGTGGAGCTTAGTCAGGGAGACAATTGAAAGTCCCTAGAATTATCTTATTAATTAACAGAAGAACATCATTGTCAGCATCTCTTAATAATTTATCCACCCTATCACTATTTTGATTCTAAATTTTTTCTGGATATTCATCCTTTGTGAGTGATTGCAGAAAGAATATTGATGCTTTAATAGTGATATCGATCACTTTTATAGCATTTGGCAGTGATTTTTAGGACCAACTCATAAAACTGCTGGAACGGAGTGATGAATAAGGATTTTCAAATTTGAAGAGCTGCACAGATTTTAACTAATCACTGCTACATCACTGAGCCAATATGTTATTATGCTGATGGGAATATTAACATAGAGTGACTTTCCATATCTCGAAAATCAGAGCTCACAACTTCCCACTTTTTTCTCTTTATTTTTAATTTTTTAATGATAACAACCCAGAACTTCTGAGTACATGCAATAATTTTTGGGGATGTCCACCTCCTCTGAATCTCCCATAAACCTTGCAGAGCGTTTAAACTCTCAGATGATAACAGCCATGCCCAACCAAGGAACCAAACCAACAAACAGCAGGTTGTGCTGATGCCCCCAGTACACTCCCAAAGTGATGCCCATCACTCTGTCCCATGCCCAGCTCACCTCACTTCTGATAAGAAGAAGGAAGGATGGGCACTGAGGGAGGTGGCAGCAGCATGTCCCCTCATGCAGATATAGAAAAATCCCTCCTTTTTCTGCCAGAGCCCTTAGCATGTGTGAAGGAGTGGTAGGGTGTTAAGGGCTTCAAAAAAGATCTGCTGAGACCTCTGAGCACTGCAGGGCACAGATCTCCAGATCTGTCACAGACTGCTTTTCTTTAAGTGATTGCTCTCCCATTTTGCCCCCACTGAGCCAATGCCCAGAACTCAGACTAAAAACCCCATTAGGATAATATTCTCAGTCATGAAGGTGCCATGTTCTTTGGTGCTTGTATTTTTATCTTTTGCCTCCACTTCATGTGTTTTTCTCTTTCGTGTGCCACTGATTATCATTAGTGATGGAAGAGATTCTCCTATGCTGATCCTTCCCTGTTAGGACTGAATGTAGCAAAACTGAACCTCAGGAAAACTGATATATCTGAGGTACATCACAAATACTGATATATCTGAGATACATCACAAATGCTGATATAGCTGAGAAATATCACAAATAACACTGTGTTCTGAGACAAGCACAGCTGCCCTGGAAGGAACTGGCCTGTCTAGCAGGGCTGGTAGAAATACTAAAGAGGTTCTGCAGGTTTCCTTGAACAGGGACAAATGGTTTGTCTTTGAAATGCACCCAGTCATGGAAAAGACTGATACACAAATTAAAGGCCAAGCTGTTGCCTCCCCAGGCTACACAGATAAATTTGCATTGATCTGCACCGTGACAGCTCTTGATTCCACAATCTTCCTTTGAAGGAGACGGCGTCGCAACTCTAAAGTTAAAAGATGGTGAGAGTGGATGCTTTAATTAGACACTAAACAACATCATTGCTCATGTGAGACAATAGGTGTGAAACCACCAAGGAAGTGGTGTTGGTAAAGAACATATTTATACCTCTCTTCTGATGGCAAATCCTTCTGTCCCATGAAAATTTTCAACTTGAATGTAGAACTGGTTTATATGTAACTGTGATGGTGTTCACAGGGGTTTTCAGATGAGGGAAGAGATGAGGATTTGACTCCATGTTTCAGAAGGCTTGATTTATTATTTTATGATATATATTACATTAAAACTATACTAAAAGGATAGAATAAAAAGTTCTCAGAAGGCTAGCTAAGCTAAGAATATAATGGAATGAATAACAAAGGTCCGTGGCTTGGACAGATTGGCCACCAATTCCAAACATCCACATGAGACCAATCACAGATCCACCTGTTGCATTCCACAGCAGCAGATAATCATTATTTACATTTTGTTCCTGAGGCCTCACAGCTTCTCAGGAAGAAAAATCCTAAGGAAGGATTTTTGATGAAAAGATGTCTGCGACAGGTAACCACGGATCATTAATTGTGATGTTTGTGCTTTGGTTTCCTAAAACATATTTGGGGCTAGTTTAAGCCAGAGGACCATTTTAACACCGGGGAACATTGCCCAAAATTGGAAGTGAAATTAAATACAGTGAGAGGTTTTCTCAGTGTTCTAATCTGTTGTACCTCATTTTTGCCCTGGGGCTCTTCTCAGATGAAGCTCTTAAGGTGTGGTAAAGATGGGAGAAGAAGGGCCTCAGCTAAACAGTGAGCCATAGAAACCCTACAGACAAAACACTTGTGTACAAAATATACAGTCCTGCAGTGCACAATACAGATTTTGATATCGTGAGGCTTTCAAATTATAGAAAATTGGTTAGGGAAGTTACCTAATCCACCCTTTGCCTCATATTTAGGTTGTTTTATTATTGATAAGTGGAACCACTATGCATGAATATCTCAGATAACAGAATGTTTATGCCACTCATGCATTTTCTTTGTGCATTTCCAATTTTTCCAATTTTTGCAGCCATGGTTGCACTTGGGAATCTGTAAAGCCAAAGTTAAATGCTACTCTTTAAAAGAAGAGAGGAAGATAGGAAGCATTTATCTCCAATGATTTAACATTTCATTTATTGTAGCTATAAAATGAGATAAAAATTTAAATATGCCCATCCAGAGCATCTCATCCTACACAGAGAAATGCAGCACATAAAAGCACATCAGAAAAATTTCACTGCAGAGGGAAATTCAATACTTAAAATGGAATGCAGGATGTCTTAACCTGAATCCATTTGTCCTTATGTTTTATGGTATAACCATTGCCTTGTAACATCCAATTTCTTTCTACACACTGCTTGACCCTTTGCTATGCAAAAGAGTGTTTTGCTTCCCTTTAGCAGATAAGATGTGGTTCAGGAAGGAAATAGGAATGATGATAGGAAGTGTGAAGCCATTTTTACAGTAATGATCACCATCAGCCTACTCTGTAGGAAGTTGTATCACTTGGAACAAACTTGGAGTTGGCACTGTGAGAGGAAGTGCTGGGAAGAAAAATCCATAAGCAGTTTGCAAGGGATGGAAGTTAAACAATGTGGAGGGTGCACAGATACAACTTCTTCAGTGCCCTGTAATCGGAATCATCCTTCCAGAGAGCTAGCATTCCCCTAATTGCCAAGGGGGTTGTGCTGTGTGCTGGATAAATGAAAAAAGGCTGGTCAGAGCATAAAGGATACACTCACACCACTCTACTCAACATTTTCTCACATTTTTAAAAATGTACCATTTGGTCCAAAGGCTCCATGCATCTATTTCCTTAACAGTGAATGGAAATAAAGTCTTAATACCTGTCAGACCTCCCAGTGTTCTCACACACAACAAAATAAGCCTCTGCTGTTATTGTTATTAATCTCCCTTTGCATTTCAGCTAATTTTGTTCTTTGCAGTAGGTACAAAATGAACCTGATAGTTGAAGCACAGAAAATGGGATGGGGTTCAGTGCTTCTCAACATCTCATAGTGATACGCATGATTGAGATATTACCTTGTCAGCTTGCTAAGAGGGAGTACCAGGGACCAAACTAAACCAAATCAAACCAAACCAAAAAACTCCAAAAAACCAAAACCAACCAACCAACCCAAAAAACCCCCAACAAAAATGAAACAAAAAAACCACCCAAAACCCACTAAATAAACAAAAAGCCCCACTAAAACCAAAAAGAAAGGAGAAAAAAGGATGCCTATAAAAGAGAAAAAAATACCAATAAAATCAAGCATCAATAGATAGTGATGTTCTTTACTGAAGGAAGCAATAGTGAATACTGAAATTGTATGTCAGTTCCTATTCTCATGGTCCATCAAGTACTACTATTCTAATAATCTGTCAGGTCTAATCAGAGGGAGGCAGCCAGCCTACCAGAATGTTTTGTGCAGCTGGGAGCTTCATGTCATGACCAATCAGGCACTACTGTCTCTGTCACTTTATGATATATGTTTTAATAAAGCATGATAAACTCTGTGCCGAAGGCGTGCTTTAAAGATTTAATTTTTATTATTTTTGTAATAATTTGGATTTGCTAATCAGAAGTTCTGCTTTGCTTCAGTAACCTGAGCAGCTTTAGTGAGATAAAAAAGCAAATGTGAATGAAAGGAATGATGAAGTTTCTTCTTAAAGAGTTTTTGTGGTTTTTTTGTTTTGTTTTTTTCCCCAGAGTCAAAACTCATTTGCATGGTTAGGGTAATGAAACTCATTTCCACAAACATTGTTCCTTGCACTTTTTAGAAACCTACTACACATTAAGTATAAATCAAATGTAATTTTGTTTAAAATGTATGGTCTGAAATTTTCACTTCATGTAAGGCTATGAAAAATACCCTGATTTATGCTGAAGATAAACTTGATGGAGTGGCTATTTCATTAGCAAAGAAAAAAAAACACCAAAAAACTCAGAAAAAAAAACAAATAGAAGAGTGAAACCCGATGTTCTGGCCATGGTAATGATGTTTTTCCCTCAATGAATAAGCATCTTAAGGCCAGGATGCACACAGACTTTCTAAGAGGGCAGATTGAAGGACTTTGGCTGATGCAATCGCTGTATTACCACTGCCTCACACATCTTTGGAACTTCTTGCATCTGAAAAATGTTAACCAAAGTTCAAGCTCAGTTCAGCCTCCTCTGAACATCTCAGAAATCCAAAGGACTGGAAATGTTAATACCTACACTTACAAACTGACAGAAAACAGAACTTAAAATAATGACTAGATAAAATAGAGCACAAAACAGGAGCAGGGAAAAGCACAAGCTGAGAAAAACTTAACTTCACTCTCTTCATGTTTGCAGATGTATCTATCTCTCCTGAAAAAGTTTCCAAAATATTACAAGCCATATAATCTCTTTATCTCTTTTCTTTCTTATTCTTGTTTCCACTTTAGATGATTGTCTCCTGAAGTTTCTTCATCTCTTCTTTCTAATCTTGAGTCACAATATGAACATATTGGCCAAAAAAGCTACTTAGGAAGAATCAGTCCATTGGGAGGAAAAGAAAGATTAATTTGGAACAGTTAATGAAATTAGTTTCTTCCAACTTTTTCTTCCACCTATAGATTACAAAGTACTCAAACACATAATTGGTTTTATTTTTTCACTGACTTTGGGGAAAAAAAAATCTAGTGAAAGCTTCATTTAGGAATAGCTGACTTTAAGTATCTGAGCAGAAAAATAAAAAGCATACCCCCTCCAGATCAGTTATTTAGCCACAGAAATGTCATGGCATTATTCATCTTCCTGAGCTTCAACATTTTCTTTCTTAAAAACACTCTAGCACAGTAGCTGTCCTCCTCTAAGTACTCCATGAACATTTTAAGCATATTAAACTGATAACAGACTGATGAATATTTATAGTCAGATTTTTTTTTTCTAATTTTCTTCAACAAATCTCTGGAAGGCTCAGGAGAAATGTCCTGGATAAAAGTCAGTCTGGAAAAAAATATTGAACAAGACTGTCTCCTTTTGATGAAATATCACTTTCTGGAGGTTTACCTGTAGTCACTAGAAGATTTCACAAGCAGATGTATATGGCTGTTTGGGCTCCAGGCCTTTATTCTCAGTCTGAACCCTGTGCCACCATCCTTTACAGGCTATGCTCTAGGTTAGAAGGTTTTTTATCTCATTTAGGCACATCAGTAAGCTCTCATACCCTGGAGGGCCAAAGGACTTCTCAACTAGATAATGAATTTTGTTTCTGTAAAAGGTGTCTGGATGGACTGCTACTGTTCATCATGGCAGATAATCAGATGTTTCCCTACATACAGTTGTAGGATTTTTGGTGGGTACCTCAGCTATTCTTTTGCCACCTTGCTGAATCAACCATACAGAAATTTTTCCTTGGAGTAGTGCTAAGACATTTGGTATTTTCCCCTCATTCTCAACAGCCACAAAGGCATTTCTCCATGCTCTCCTTGTCCTTCAAACAGTCCCCTGTGAATCCTGCTTTGGTGTCAAGGAACAGGTATTGGGACCACAGCCAAGAACTGTGTGGAAGGAACTCTTGTCTGCAAAGAGTTGTGCACCTGCCACAGGAGTGACCTGAGCCATACCTGAATTCAGGAAAAGCTTTCTTTGTGTCACCAAGTGTTCCTCAGATCCACCCCACTTCAGAGAGCTTTCAGCTACATCATGAAAGTGGAAGTATTTTATCCTCAGTAAATATGGAAAATTTCTGTAGAATCTAATCTCGTAATCTTCTAATCTTGCATGAGATGAGCCCACCTTCTCTTTGAGAACTGTACCTTCCATTTGACTCAGAAGGTACAAGAAATATTTCCTGATGTTTTATCTGAGAGATCTTTAACCTCTTCTTTTCAAATACATATTACAGATGTCTCTGTTTATCAACTCTCTGTCTTTGTGCAGGGCAAAGGCCCCTTGACTGCTTTTCCTGATCATTTGGGGGAGATCAGATTTTATCTTTCTAATCTTACACAGAACTTTTTATTTTATATTTCCCATATACCTCCTGCATATTTCTTAAGATAAACACAAAAAAAAAATTACCAACCTGAAGACTGCGGAGGCTACAATTCCATCTCTCCCCAAAGCTCCTCTGAATTCTGGGTTTTAAGGCTCTCTCTCATAGGACAGAATACAATGACAGTCAGCTGTCCTCAGCATCACAGATGCTCTGTTTCTATGACATTCTAGTAAACAGAAAACATCATTCACAAAGATGGAAAAAAAAGTAAATTATCATTTAGAACTTCACAGTTTTTCCATTCAGTAAATGCTGATAGGCTTCAAAACCATAAGCTTAAACCTATGCCATAAATTTTTAGTATTCCTTTGTAGCCTAAGAGCTTAACCCACAATGGCCTCATTTTCTTTGCAGCTTTGATGCCCTTGGAAATACTTCTGGATTTTGGAAAAAAGTAAGAATTATCTCTCCTTTTTGGCTATGAATAAACTCAGACAAAGCAAGATGAAAAATTTTTTTCCCTTAAATTCAGGCAGAACATGTAATATTTTAAAGTTAAAATTATTTTTGAAGATGAATCTTAGCCTCACATAATTTCAAATATATTGACCCATTGGAGGTTTGTGATCTTTTCTTGAAACTTGGTATCAATGTCATGAAGCGTGAACAATCTGACAGTGATGGAAATAGACATTTCCTCTCCTTCCTGAGTCCCTTCCTCTTAAACATGTACTAAGTACATTGGAGAGGCTCAGAAAATGTTATTATGAAGACTTATTCATGAAACTGAACACTGAGCTCCACATGGCTTGAATGCTGCTACAAAAGCTAAAGTGCTGGCACAGGCAAAACATTTGATAACTTTCCATATTGTCTATGCAAGTGCTTAAAAAAGAGTTATTCCAGGGCAGGATAACAGAGGGAGCAGTGATACTGCTTCCATCCCAGCCTGGTGCTGAGTGCTCTGTACTTGAGCTTTCATAAGACAGAGTTACATGGGCCCTGTTGGAGGATTGCAGCTTCTGGTGATCCTGCCTGTCAGGCTCAGGTAGTTAACTTGTCATTTTTAATAGCCCCAATGTGGGGATTCCTGAAATAATTACACCAAGTTAATTATCTGAAGTCTGAATCACTTCAGATGAAGCTTGACTGGTTGGGGTGCAGCACAGACTCTTCTCTCCAGCAGCCCATTTATCTGAGATGAGTCAGGAAAACAGTGATCTCATTACTCTTACAAATACTATTCTGGGACATGGTTTAGTCACAGAGATTATCTCTCTCCTTTTTTTTTTTTTTTCAGAATGGTTAATACAAACAACAAACTCATCATAGCATTAAATGTGGAAATGTGGTTTAAATCAGGTCCATAATGTCTGAAGAAAGGCCTTGGAATGACCTCCAAGTTTTACAGAAAGTATTTTTCTCCTTAAAGTATCCCTGGCATGCAAAGAAGCCTCACAGCTGATATTGTCAGATTTGCTAAAGCTCAAAGAAGGAGTGGAGGGATTACTTTCTCCTTCCTGATACTTACCCACACCAGTACTGAAGTACTCCAGTACTTGTGCATCATTTTGGAGTGATCCAGATTTACCTTGTTCTCTCCCACACTTCCTTCAGATCCCACTTTGCATTATGAAACATAGGGAAACAAGGAATAAAACAAAAATATGAGAGAAGGAATTAGACAAGAACCTGGTGACTGTGATTTCCTGTGCTTCTGGTGAATATGTGGCATTGGCAGGTGCCATGAAACTGGAAGTTGTGCAGTATTTTAAAAATATTCTGTGTTTTCTGCAATCAGGAACAGCACTCTGAGTTGACTTGGAGTATAATATGATGCACAAGATGGATGATCTGGATCATGATAGATTCTATAATATAGATGAAAATCATTGTCATTCCCTATCTGCCTTCTCTCCTTTTTTAACAAACTTTTAAATTTTTTAAATGTTTGGTTCAGTACAGTTCATTTTTGAAAGTTCTCAATCTAATTTAGGAGAAATTCCTACAATTACTTAATCTTCAGCAATAGCAAGAATTCTCCCAACGTAATTCCTCTGAGATGAGTTGAGATGGATATCATCCATTCCTGGTCTAAAAGTCAGAGGGGCTGTTTCTATAAAGCCATTGGCACCAGATTCAAATTTAGAGAGAAGAAAACCACCACTTTATAGATTTGGGGATATTTTTCTTTCAGCTACTTCTGATTTATATGGCAGGCCCAAGTTACAAAGGCATACGATTTGAAAGCTGTAGTGGGTAATGTCTGGTAAAGAGTAAATTCTGATGGCCAGTTTAGTTAGCTCTCCTTCTAACACACCCAGGGCAGTTGGAGACATAATTATTACAAAACATCATCTCCTTTGAATGGATAGCTACTTAATCCTGAAACTTAATTTAGAGATAGCAGAATAAAGCAAGGTGTCAAGTTCTCAAATTTAAGTTTCAAGCCAGCTGTTGTTTCTGGCTTTAATTTTCTGGTGTTCATTCTTGTAGATACTAAAGTTATCTTCTGTGCTTGTATATCTCAATCTTTTCCTTTTCTTTTCCTGCAAGGTTCTTCTGCATTTCAGAGCTGCATTAATTTGATTACTTATCAGTCATGTAAGTGTAGTCTTTCAGGGCATCAGGACTGAATACAGACTCTACTTTTACTTGTCTGCAAAGTTCTAATCTCTAAAGCTTTTCAGAAAGCAGACATTTTTCTTTAAAACCTGCTGGCTCTGACAAAATTTTCACCCAGAAATTTTCACTGGCTCAAAGGCTGGATTGTGGACTGAGAAACAGAGTTTGTAAAAGTTTATATCAGACATTCAGCCTGGATAGAATGAACTGCAATCCTAGTCTCTGTCCTTCATTGTATTTCTGCCCCATGCAAGGGGCCTTTCAAGCCATGGTCTGACCTCAGTATCTCTCCAGCAAGTGGTTTTGGTGTGTTTCAAAGTGGTTTATTCATGTGCAATATTCGGTTGGCAACAAGGAGACTGTCTCTGTAGGGTCTTGTTTTGCCATTCATCTGTGATGCAGGAGTTTGAAGGCAGCTTCTTTCCACCAGGGAACGTTATTGGGCAAGAGCAGCAGCTGGAAGTGAGACATAGGAGTAAGTCTGGGGACCTGTGTGTGGGTGTTCAGTCACTCCATGGCATTTTTCCATTGGAGTCAAAGGGAACCAATGGCATGTAAGGGTTGTCAGCCCACAGAAGGAAAGGAAATGCCTTTGACAAATCTCCTCAAATGAAGAATGAAACCACATCTATAACATTATCATGGGACTAAGCCAAAACAAACATTTCCCCATCAGGTTTTATCCATTCTGCAATGCCTAACCAGGCTACCAAAGTATGTGATTACAAATGCCTGTGGTAGCTCTTGCCAGGTCATTTCCCATGGTAGGAGTTTAAGCACAAGCAATCATTCAATGACCTGAAAGCTCTTCATCACCCACCAGCCTTATCTCACATTTCTGCAGCTGCATGGTGCACACAGACTGAGTTGTTCCACCCACCTTGCTTTTAGGCAGCTCAGAGCTTATTCCCCCATACTTTACTCCTTTTGTAAATCTTATTCCAGCTTTGAAGCTGGAGGCTGCAGTTCCTGTGATAGTTTCTCTGTTTGGCCTTAATGAATTCTTTGATGGAGCAGTGCTTTGCTGTGTGATCTGTCAGTGTTTTCTGAATTTCTGGTAGGTTTCCCCTTCCATAGAAAAGGGATTTAAAGATAAATATTAATTTACAGCATCACAAAATGTGTTTCAAGAACTTGTTAAATATTTAAAGAGACTTGTGCCTCTTCCAAGAATGTCCCAACCTACAAATGTAAGAAGAATGATACATATTTTTATCCTGGTAGAAAGATGCAAATTTAAATTATGTTTGGTTTATTCAGAACGGAAGGTTCTTAATACTGTACAGGAGAGTGTGCAAATCCACTGTACATTGAGGAGCTCATGTTCTTTATTTGATGCATGAAAACCACCACTGAGACTGTTCTGAAATTCTGAAATTCAAATTAAATTAAAAATACACTCAAGAACTTCACGGACTTTGAATCAAAACTTTTTTTTTCTTGTTTTTGCAGTGGCAATGGAGAGTATTTCCTAAAAGCAAAATAGTGTTTTGTCTGCTGCAGTTCTGTCCTTTCACTTGACCATTTTCATCCCTCAGTTATCTGTGTAGGAGCAGAGTAGCACCCATGAGAATATTTGTCTGCTTGCACCTCTGTTCAAAGAGACTGTGAGAGTTCAAAGTTGGGTAAATGTCTGCCCCACTTAATCTCTGCTGCACCAAAAGTAAGTGTTGCTCAGCAATCAAGTCTAAATCTTGATTATAATGAATGGACGGATGCAGCTCCAGACTGATTTATCCCATTTATTGAAACACCTAAACTCAGGCTCAGAATCTCCATCCCATTAGAGATTTCTGTCCTTCCAGGTACTCCAAACTTTTCTTTACATGAGATATCTCATTCTTGAAAATTTTGAAGCAAATTGGCATTTTACTTTCTTTCCACCTAAAGATCTAATTTAACCTGCCACGCAGAGATATGACACTGGTGTGCAACAGAGAGCTGGTAGTCCTCAGTACTACAATAACTCACTGCCTTATTCTATAAATAAGAGCAGAGGCAAGACAAGGTAATTTATCTTTGCATTTGACAAGCACTGGTATTTTATAACTGGAAGAGGTTAAAGAAAACACCATTTGATTTGCATGATGAGCGACAGCGTTAGTGGGGATAGGAAATTCACTTCAATAGAAGCACTCTGAGCTGAACAATACATTCATTAAAAGAGCAGTTTCCTGATTAGACAGTGGAGCAAATAGCTTTTTCCCATTTTGCCATCAGATCCACTTTACATAAGCAATAGCGGAGAACAGGGCATATGTTTATCTGGCTGCCACTTTTCCTGTGGGTGTACAATGACAGTACAGCTTTTCAGTGCCATGGTGGAGCAGAAGGAGGTGATGACACCAGATCTGTGCACCCACAAGTGTGCAGAAAACAAATCTGACTGATTTTACAGGCAGGACTAACGATTCAGGTTGGCTGGAATTTTCACCATTTCAAGCTACTTGACATGGTAATTTTAACAGGAAGAACATTACTAAAATTGACTATGAGCAGGGTCTGAAAAAAAGAGCATTTCACTGGGCTGCTGTCCTTGCAGCCATGACCTCAGCATTAGGTGATTTGCTTACAGTATCTCTTGTGGGGATAAATCTTCAAAGAGACCTATGTGACTCACAGATCACTTACCCAAGACTATGAGAACCCTCACTTGAGCTGGAGATTACTTACTTAAGATTTGGTGTGCTCACAGAGCACATGAGTCTCTCTTCAGTTTGGTAGGATGAAGACAGTCTGTCCATCTTTTAATGTATTTTATTATGAGTGAGCAGATATAGACATAATTCACCATATTACTCAGATAATACCTGCATTTATTTAAGGCACTTAGAGGTGAATCATATAATAACCACATTTATAGCACAAATAAAATAAAGCAATAAAAGCAAAATACCAATAGGTTCAAATGACTAAGTGTCTTGGTTTGAAAAAGACAGGTGTCTGCTTAAGGAAGGCAGAAGGCTCCCCTGAAATGGAAATATAACCCCCCCCACCCCCGTCTCCTTATTATTAAAAGTTTTGAAATTAAAAGCCTCTCAGTCAAAGATATGGGAATAGGAATAACAGATCTTTACTAGGAAAACTAAAAATACAAATGCAATAGTACAAACAAAGAAAAACACTGACAGAGTCAGAATATGACCTGACGCCCAGTTGGTCAGGGTGTTGGTAGCAGTCCCATTCAATGGTGGCTGCTGTCCTCCTGGAGGGACAGATGTGGTTCTGTTGGAGCAGTGATCCTGTAGAAGGGTGGAGTTTTCCCCTGAAGGTCCAGTGGTGGTGCAGATAGGCCTGGTCTTCCTCTGGAAATCCAGTGGGAAAAGGCTGTCTCTGTTGTTCCAAATCTCAGATTATATCCAGGAGGAATGCTTGGCTCCTCCCCCTGGGCAGAGCATCTCCCAATGGGATGATGGAATTTTATCAGTCATGCAGTAAGATTCAGTGGCCCATTAGCAGGAGGGAGGGAGGATGGGTTGTGGAAGAGATAAAGAAAACTGCCCAATTAACAGAAGATAACTTCCCCACTTTTAACATTTTGCAAAAGAATACACACTTACAACCCAGGACATTAATTCTCCAAATTATTACAACAGATACAGCACAGCATGGCTAGCCAGGCAAGGGAGGAGATTGTCCCACTCTGCTGTGCTCTGCTCCGCTCTGGGGCGGCCTCACCCCAAGTGCTGGGGGCAGTTCTGGGTGCCACAATTTAAGAAAGACATAAAATTGTTAGAGAGTGTTCAGAGGAGAGCATGAGGATGCTGGAGGGTTGGCACGGGAAGCCTGTGAGGAGCTGGGGAGGTCACTGAGGAGATGGAGGGGAGGCCTCATCGCGGCCTGCAACGTCCTCGTGAGGGGAACAGGAGAGAAGGGGCAGGAACCAACCTCTTCACTCTCCTGGTCTGTGACACAGCTCAGAAACAGCATCAGGCTGAGTTGGAGGTGGTTCAGGTTGGATATCAAGGAAAGGTTCTTCACCCAGAGGGTGACTGGATACTGGAACAGGCTCCCCAGGGAGGTGATCACAGCACCAAGAGTGACAGAGTTCAGTAAATGTTTGGACAATTCTCTCAGACACATGGCAGGATTTTCTTGGGCCAGTTGTTGGACGCAGTGATCCTGATGGGTCCCTTCAAATCCAGCACAGTTCAAACCACTGTCTCAGAGAAAGGTAATGTATAAAAAAATTATTGAAAAGGGGTGAAAAAAACATGAAAATGTACTACTTAGAATTGTAATGACGAGGAAGGGAAAGAATCAGATAATGAACTTATTAGCTTTCCTTGAACAGAAGCCTCAGAATGAGCTGTTTATTTGAAAGGATAATGAAAGACTGAACAAGGCAACAAAGTGTGAATGTGAAAAAGAAAATAAAGGGATCAGAGACAGACAGACTTTTGTATAAAACCACCAAAGAAAGGAAGAAAATAGAAAGAACATATAAATTGATGAAGCAAATAGAAAGGAAAAGAATCCAAGGGAATATAGGCTCTAGAATGAAGACCCTTGAAAAGACCTTTTTTCTTAATTAAAACAAAACAAAAAAAAAAGTAAAAAAGGATAAAATTCTGTTGGGATAGCAAAATTGTACCATTGCCTTACCAAGAGGAAGAAAGAAAGAAAGAAAGAAAGAAAGAAAGAAAGAAAGAAAGAAAGAAAGAAAGAAAGAAAGAAAGAAAGAAAGAAAGAAAGAAAGAAAGAAAGAAAGAAAGAAAGAAAGAAAGAAAGAAAGATACAACACAGAAATTAACAGAAAACATTAGGGATTCGTAGAAAAACTGTCAAAAAGTGGTAAAGAGTTTTCCACACTTTACTGTATCTCCCGTTTCCTCATGCATGGGCATTGCTTCTGTTGTTCCCAGTGTTGATCCAGTGTCATCACCATTGCCAGGGGTTTTCAGCAGCTCTTACAGCACAGAGGTATTTTCAGCAGTGGTGGGCAGTGGGATGACATTGTGCAATTATTGAAAAAGAAGAGGCGTGACATAATAATTATAGATCTCCTCAGTCTGATAGGAATCAATGGAATAAATAATGGAATGTCCAGTAAAGGATCCTGATTAATAAAGAAATTAAAGAGTTTACAGAAGAAAATATTCAAACTGACTGAATATGCTTGGACAATGCTACGAAGTTAGACAGCAAAATCAAAATTGTTGATGTACACACCCAGGTAGAAGGAAACTTTTACCTTGGTATCTGATGGCTTCCTGATTAATAATTGAAATCAACAGACTAGATTGCAAATGAACCAAAACTGCTTAAAT